>NC_064640.1:594999625-595302656 GCF_023864345.2 Schistocerca serialis cubense | reverse complement strand
GTTAAGACTGTCCTTAAGGCTTGTAAGCTCGCATTTATTGCAATAAATTAGACGTATTACGTATTCCAGGCCGTAGCAGCCGCGTCTTTGAGGCGCCAGCTATGGTCACTTCCCAGCCCGCTGTAGGATCACATCGGGTCGTCTTCTTCCTGCTGGTAATGTAACTGAGATTTGGCAACAACGCAAGGTATGGTTGGCAACTCTGTGATCGACCAGTTACTTCCTGGTGTGCACGGAATTATGCCTCAAAGTTCACTTGATTTCTCGTGTCATTTCCATTGAATAACCTGATTTGTTATCGCTTGAGGTGTAACACAGGATTGTAAATTTACGGTTTTCAGCGCAGCAAAGTCATTGAACGTTTCAATCGCAACTAATCTCGTCCTGTAAATAGCGGTTTACGAGTTATAGCCGCTATTGGCCTCGTAAGAGAACGGCGCAAACCATATATATCCGCTAGCGGTGTGTTGACGTGCAGACCTGGCTGAACGCGACTCTTATAGTTCGCGGTTCTGGCCTCGCTGAATGTAACGTTTTTATCCCTTCTGTGTAAGAGCTGCAAGCAGTCAGATCAAGCATCGATAAGAAAATCGTAAAAAAATACTTTCAGCACATAGTGCAATGGTGAAAAACTTACAATGCTGCACAACAGGTAACGCCTCTTCCGCTGCTGACAAACAAATTTTGGGTTTCTAGGAATATGTAACTTTATCTATGAAATGCCACGTTTGAATACCTGTTGAGTATGACACAGCATACCTTTTAAACACAGACCCATTCGAAATCTAAGTGAATAGTGTTTTACTAATTCGTGCAGATAGAGGCACGCTTGTGTACAGATACTCAGTTTTGTTAAAACAGACGTACTTTCGTCGTAAGGTTTTCGAGGGTAGTTTTATTTCATTTATCACAATACAGTGCACAGTTTTCGTAAGGTTTCTTTTAGTGTTGTTCAAACAATACTAAACATGAGAGAGAAATTAATCATCAACGATACATGCGAATTCTCTGATGTTATGTATAACAGTCTGACAATGCATATGCTGTTTATGGATTACATGCATGTAGAAAACTTATTCTGACTTAACGCTGTCAAACAAGGATTGAAGAAGAATAAAATGCCACTACCAGACGACAGCTAATGTAGAAAATAATTTTCACACTATTCTGGCACGATGCGCTCTCCTCATACATAATACAAAAGTTTCGAGCGCATCTGCTGCCTGGCCGTCTATTAAACCTGATAAGAACAAAATCACGCAGAAATTATCCTTTTTTCCACATCCGACTACGTTGGGTTGGGATGTGAAGAGAATTATGTTCAAAGTTCCATTGTTTTGTTAACTTCTGCAGACAGCAGAATTGCGTTTTAAAAATAATGTAATAGAACACGCGACGTATTATCAACCGTGCGCGACACTTACCGTTACGCTACTAGCTGCGACGTAGGTACAGCACCTCTTGAAGTGAACAACAGTTCCTCCACAACTTCGGCATTCCACAGTGCTGTGAGATAATGCATTTGGCCGGATATAGACTTCTGAGAGACAGACAGTTACAGCATTTCTTTTGCACTGCACGATGGTTTCAACAAACTGAGAGCGCAATAGAGTAGCTCAAATGAAAAGAAACACTTCGTCTTTAAATTTCTGCATCCTACACTGTTGGCAGTTCTGTGAAGGTGGCAGTTACGTTATTTTATTTCGGTGATTACAAAATAGAGTCGAATGTATGCACTGGGTAGCCAAGGCAGCTAGTTCGTGGCGATTCGGTCAACCAAGTAAATGTTTGTACTGAACATCCTGCAAACCACTACAGGGAGACTGTGTGTCAAAATTCTCATCTTGTGTGCCGCAACGGTGTTGTGATACAGAAATAAGTCGTAGAGACGAGGGTTTGGTGGTCTGTTGGACTGATGATAGTTTCATATGATGGTCTCGGTTCGATTCCAACTTCTGCCGATGTTTTTTGATAGGGAGAGACAGATTCTATAGGTAGGGAGGTATAATGGTATTGTGGTCTGAAAATCACATTAAACATGATATTCCTCCTCTACCAAATAGACGTTAGGTTGAACCACAATAAAGTAAGGAGTGGCGACATGTAGAAACTCTATCACCAGTAACCTTTCTTATACCAGTTATTTATTTCTAGTGACGAACCAAACCCCGTGTATGGTCACAGGACACTTATTCCGTCTTTTATTTGAGCTTCCAACTTCTGCCGATGTTTTTTGATAGGGAGAGACAGATTCTATAGGTAGGGAGGTATAATGGTATTGTGGTCTGAAAATCACATTAAACATGATATTCCTTCTCTACCAAATAGACGATAAAATCGGTTCTGAACTGGGAGTGCAACTCAGACCGCCCTTAACGCGGAATTTGATCCCTTCCTAACAATACAGCTAGACTACAACTTGTTGTTTGTACAAAACTACAGATTCCTCAACATCTAAACATATTGCGCATGAATGGGTTGGAATCCTGGCCCAGCACCAAAGTTTTCACTATGTAATATCAAGCTCAAGCATGAGAACACCTATCTGCTGGTGAACAATAATTTTTATTTTTAATGCATTTTCATTCGTTGTCAACACTAACGATATCTGACGTTTTTGACTCCCAGTGAGACACAGAACTATTTGCGAGATCACTGTAAGTTCAAGGATGTTATTCCGAGCTGGCAGGTGGAGAAAAATTCGTTAGCTGACGTCTCTTTGTGTTTAGTCACAACGATATGTTTGGGGTTCGATTCCTAGTCAGCACTGAACTCTTTGTCATATCATTTCTAGTTCAAACATGGTCACATGTCGCTGCTAGTGTAACAAACCCATGCTTAACGTTCCTTTTCTCTGGAATATAACAGCTATATGTGCCGGGTTGGAGTCCTGGGAAAGAAAAAATTAATGTTTCGTCTCGTCATTTCGTTTAATACATCTATCTACTGCCGAGAAAATCCGATATGTCAAAGTTGATTGTGCTTCGACAACAATCCGGTTAGGTTCTGGGTTCGAATCCCCGTCCAACACAAAGCTTTACCTCACTGCATTTCAAGTAAGTTACTTGTGAAGAAGCAGTATTTAACATCTCTCGTAGTTCGTTAACAGGGACAATAGATGCTGGGTAGGAATTTGCGTCCGTTAAAAATGTTACATTATGTAATTTAAAGTTGATATTTGTTACCTGATACTGCCTAAAATCGAGGTATATCACTTTCTTTATGCCTAGTCAGGAATGACTGTTAATTTCCGTCAGTCAAGAAATCTTAGTTTGCATGATCTGGATTTGAATCCATATGCAGAACGAGTTGGTTCGTCGTGTCATTTCAAGTTCATACATATTCTCAATTAGCTGCTCGTGAATAACGTAAATTTTTAATGACATTTTGGGTTAAATAACAAGTATGGTATGTTACTTTGAAGAGGAAATCATGAATACGACGAACTTACTACGTGCATTACCTATCTGACGTAATAATGAGAGTGCTATCATTTCAGGTATGTCAGTTATTGCAATAAATGCGAGCTTACAAGCCTTAAGGACAGTCTTATCTGCGATGCGGTTTCCCTGATATTTTTAGTATCGTGGTATTACTTTACATCCTGAGTTATTGCGATACAGAGCAGTGTTTTCTAGTGGTGACTTGTTGGAACCATTTTCAATAGTCAAACGACTGTATCAAGGAGCGATTAGAAGACCTGCTAGACAGCTGCGTTATGTGGGTTGCATGGGAATTAAGCGAAATGCAATCTAGGTCGTTCGGATACTTTTGAGCATGACTGTATTTCGTTAACAATCCGATTAGGTGCTGGGTTCGCATCCCTGTCATAAGCTTTATATGACGGCATTTCAATTTTAAACATAAGCATACTTTGTTCCTTGTGAATGACACCATATTAAACGTCGTTGGGGGTAGTTCCCAGGATGGTAACTGTTATGACAGGATTCCCAGTTCAGTACAAACATTTTCATCATTTATTTTCAGGATCTGAATTGATAACTGATACTGGTGCAAACGTCTATACTTCACGTCTTTTTATGCCTAGTGATCCATTCTCAACAAGGCACAAGCAAAGCTTAGCTTAGTTAGCAATGGCTATAGGTGCTGGGTTTGAATCCACGTCCAGAACGACGACGTTGGTCATGTCATTTAAAGTTCAAATTTGTGTACATGTAGCTGTTGATGTGTTACGAGAACAATGATATTACTGGTGATTCGCTCTTAATGTTGAGATTTCCTTAGAGTGCTTGTTGCCGTTAATCGCGTTTTTTTACTGGTTCGCCCAGTATCCAGTTTCCAGAGTCACTCGCCATTGAGCGACCTTCGGCACGTGGATGGAAAACCCTTTAGAGAGCGAAAAACATTTTTCCAATTGCCGTACAGCTTTTTAACTCCATATATTGTCTCAAGTATTTAATTTTGACTAAGGATTACTGTACGATATATGTAAAATAGTCCGTTTTCTCAGAACTTTTGGAATGTTACTTGTTGCAATTAAGGTTAATTTATGAGTGTTATGGGGTGTCTCATCGCTAAGAACGTGTTATCTAATATGTTTTGTATGACGATATTAGTTGACGCTTACACTGACTGCCATAAGGACCTTTGGTCTCTTAGTAGTATCTTGCGGTACCCATTGTGTGTAGTCAAACGACTGTACCCCACAGGGTTTTGGTGTTTAGAGGACCTGCAACACAGCTACGTTATGTTTGTTGTATTCGGCAGTGACCCACTTTTTTTGCTGTCAAATGTACATCTACATAGATACTCCGCAAGCCACTGTACGGGACATGGCAGTGGTTATCCCATACCACTACTTCTTATTTCTTTTCCTGTTAGACTCACAAATAGAGCGAGGAAACTCGACTGTCTGTATGACTCCAGGCCAGTTTGTAATCATCGTTTGAGAACCCGCGCGTTTTGTCGCACTAAAAGATGCATTTTCACCTTGTTCCGCCCGTAACGCTCTTGGTCCACGTACGCTATTGTGAAATTCTTTTTCGTCCCACCAAAGTACAATCTCTCATGAGCACTGTCTATGCTACAGGGGTTCTGAAGCCTCCAGTGTTGTAAACCGCCGCCTCCCCGCTTTGTTCTCTCTCAAGGCAGTAAATGTCTGCCCAGCACAACACGAAAAATCTCTTCCCAGCTCCTTTGTAGCCGATAGTCGCTTCTGAGGAATGTATAGCCCACTTTGCCCTTTCTGTCAGTGCTCAGCTCTAATTAACTACCAGACATGCAGTGCTACGGAAATTATTAGCACATGGTCATAGCCAGAATCAGCCAATCAACTGACTAATAATCAGACTGTGCATCATAATCTTATATAAATATAAATCGAAAAGAATTTACAGAATATTTAATGGATGGTGCAAAATCTCGTCTCCTAACGAAGCTACGTTATAAACGACATGGTAATTCATCGTCCTTAGATATCTTATCTAAGTGGGGATGCTGCAGCAGAGATGCTGTGTATGAGAGACGCGTGCTATTGCAAATTTGGAGGTATACTGTGAGCTGCATAGTACACCCGACCCCATAAGTCTTACAAAATGACCACAAAAAGGAATTATGGACATTTACTGACAGCCGTTCCTTCCATGCCAATGGACCTCCGGCACCACACACAGTAAGATGGCATCCGGGTTTTACAAATCCGATTTTAGTAATATGTCCCTATAAGTAGATTAGAATTATCTCAGAGAGCTGTTGCATTTCGAATGCTGCTTAGGTTCCTAAGAAAGGTAAGTGATAGAAACCTCAAGTTATTAAATATACTTCTCGTCCCATGTACCTCTCTAATCTATTCTTACAGTCCCTATGTGAGATTACGTGTCACATGCATGACACGTTTTGGGAAATGATTCCGACTTTCAAATACTTCTTTTTCGAGTAGTATTCGTTACGTGATACGCAAAAATACGACAGCTTACGAGAAAATAGCTGCACACAAAAATAATGGTGAATAAACCATGCAATTGAAGCAAAACTATGGGTGTATCAGTTTTTTTTTTTTTTTTTCATGGCTGTTAGCTGTTCTTCACTGTCATGCAGAAGTTGTAGGATCCCACCACCTGCGTATTTGTTGACTGAGTTCTAGGAAAATAACGAAGGATTAGTGGACTATTAGCCACTTGTAATGTAATAATTTTAATAATGACTCATTACTGGAAATATATGTGACGTATGGCTGGCGCCATTATTGTTATTGATTTATACCCACCTAGGTGGGATCGTCCATCAGCATCGGAAATATTTTCAAAAATAGAAAATAAATTGTGATTTTAGTGCTGACTGCAATTTCCTCTACTGCGGGCTGCTTCTTTTTGTGTGGTAGTCTACTCTCAGTTCTGTGGGCTTGAAGCTGTAGGCTTACTACAGTGCGTAGGCATTGCTCGCAGGCATACGTTGTTTTAGAAGCGAAGTACCAATGGGGTTGTACCTGTAAGAGATGCACATGACTTTTGCAAGCTGTGATGGTCTTATCTCAGGTGTGTGGAATGCTTACCCACTACTGGGCACTGACACAGAGACACATACGGAATGGTGGGTATGTTGGTTGTTTGGTTGAATGCGGGACCAGCAGCGAGGTCATCAGTCTCATGGGGTTAGGGAAGGATGGGCAAGGAAATCGACCATGACCTCTCAAAGGAACCATTCTAGGATTTTGCCTGAAGCGATTCTGGCAAATTACGGAAAACCTAAACCAGGATGGGCTGACGCGGGTTTGTACTGTAATCCTTCCGAACGCGAGTCCAGTGTCCTAACCACTGCGCCACCACGCTCGGAATGGAGGGGATGTCCCAAATTGTTGGGTGAGTTATATACTGAAGCGCCAAAGAAACTGGTGCAGTCATTCATATTGAAACAAAGCGATATGTAAACAGGCAGAATACGGCGCTGCAGTCGGCAAAGCCTATATAAGGCAGGTATATGGGGCAGTTGTTAGATCGGTTACTGCTGCTACAATGGCAGGTTATCAAGATTTAAGTGAGTTTGAACGTGGCGTTATAGTCGGCGCATGAGCGATAGGACACAGCATCTCTGAGGTAGCGATGAAGTGGCGATTTTCCCGTACGACCTTTTTAAAACATCAGATCTCCGACTTCGCTGCGGCCAGGCAAAGATCCTGCAAGAACGAGACCAACGACTATTGAAGAGAATCGTTCAACCTGACAGAAGTGCAACCCTTTAGCAGATTGCTGCAGATTTGAATTCTGGGACAGCAACAAGTGTCAGCATGCTAACTGTTCAACGATACATCATCGATATGGATTTTCGGGACCACTTTATGACTGTATAAAGCGTCCGGATTTTATGGACCTGAGCTTGATCCATAACGACAGTACGATACAGTATGAGATCGTGAGAAAATAATAATTATATTACACCAACAAAAGGCAATTGTAAATAATCTCATGTACTGAAAACTAACAATACAATCGCTACCAATATGGACAATGGCACAGAACAAACAAGTTAAAGCGAAACGCATTTTGTAGGCGAACCGAGCAGGTGGTTAATGATATTGTGAAACTCCCATTTAGCAAGATAACGGCGAGCTTAAGCGCAGAAAGGGATAAGGCCAGAACGATGCATTATTCCTTTTAACATAAAGAAGGCCGAGACCGAGGATAAGTGGCTGCATGTCAATAACAGGGCTAAGTTGCGACCCAGCAAGAAAAATAAAAATCTCTTCACCTCTAGCGAGACGGTGACTGGCTGAAGCCATACTTCGCGACACAGGGGCGACACGGTGGGAAGATTCCCATTATATAAAAGCATTTTGAGACATAAAATTAATGCTCTATCTCTCTCTCGTCTCGCAGCGGACCGCACAAGTGTGTAGAAATAAGCAAGGGCGTTGAGAACTTTGTTTTCTGCGAAGTGACAACCATTCGCTTCATGTAACGTGGCGACAGATAGCAAAGCGGTAGTTAATTATTCCTGCGTGAATATTTGCGGGCAAAGAAATAGAGCACACCGCTCCGACCCATTGCGAGTGTGCAATAGCCATTATTTCGACTAGGGAAAGATTAACGTTCTACGGAGTGCAGGAAAGTTGCGACTGAGTTAATTCAGTCAATTCCAGGGTAGGGAATTAGCGTTTCAGATCCAGCACGGAGACAACGCCATTGCAGATGCTGCTGGGTAAAATACCATCGTGGATTAGGCCACAGTAAATTTTGAGTCTAAATTTTGCGCACTCCAACTTGCATACACTTTGACCATTCAATATCAAAAGCTAGGATTCTAACCTACCCTCACATTGAGTTCATGAGAGTTTTTTTTTATTGGTTCAAAAAGTAAATTTTTTCTCCACAAACTCAGTGCATTGACCAGCTACAAAAACGTAGATTTCAATGAGCTAATGAGGATTTTTAATAGTCATTATCTCCAATGATAAGGAATTTTCATGTGTAGAGATAACGATTTCAATAATCGTCATTTCAATATGTCCAAGATTTCAACACTTTTTTTTACTGAGTGTCAAAAGTAAATGAACATGATTGCTGTTTATCACTTGACCCCTGAAAGCAACAGTTGATAAATTACATGTTGAAATAGAAGGGAATAGCTGTGTTGTCTTTCTAGAATAGACCCCAAACTTTCATGCATTATAGGTACGTGACAGCAGCATTCCTAATGATTTTTGTTATGATCGACACCTGATATCAGGTGCATTACAGGGCCAGGGTAATATTTGTTTAGAATGTCTGTTTGACACCCTGGTCTCGAGAATACAGTTCAGATGTTTTGTCCACTTGAGCGCTAAATGGTAAGCTAAGTTTGCACACATTAGTACATTCACTGTGCAGATACAAAGGTGAGACGTACGACAACTGCACGACACAGAGCTTTACGCCTCACATGGGCCTGTCAACGCCGACATTGGACTGTTGATGACTGGAAACATGTGGCCTTGTCGGACGAGTCTCGTTACAAATTGTATCGAGCAACCTCATGAATCCATGGACCCTGCATGTCAGCAGCTGGTGGAGGCTCTGTAATGGTGTGGGGCGTTTGCAGTTAGAGTGATATGGGACCCCTGACACGTCTAGATACGATTCTGACAGGTGACTCATATGTAAGCATCGTGTCTGATCACCTGCATCCATTCATGTCCATTGTGCATTCCGACAGACTTGGGCATTTCCAGTGTATAACTTCAATAAATAAATGATCATCTGTAGTATAGCAAGACTCGTAAATATTTAAAAAAACCGGAGGAAATTAATAAATAAGTAATCTCTTGTAGAAGAAGAAAAATCATAAGATTAAAAATCTGTTACATTATTAATTGACTAATAATTAAAGACTTCGATGAACAAATATTTATATATAGTCTTCTGTTTCTCTTTATTCTGGTCGGAGGCTGACCCCCGCTGGCGCTTCTTGATACTACAGCATACGGACTGCATACAGACCTCGAATGACGACGCTTATGCTATTAGAACCATCATAAGATAGGGGATGGCAGGGTTTTCCCACCAGTTTAATGTGCTCCTTTAGGGACTAAGAGACTGAAGGAGGGTGGGGAATGGGGGAATGAGGTCTCGTCTTAAATCATTATCTGTCCCAGAACCAGAACAGTGGGTGAGTAACTTACTTTTTCATGTGACACAGTTTCTCAAGATTTATTAAGTTACATCCTGACCTTGAAAGTACCACATACATGTACCCCACAGATATCTATGAGGCGTGTGACCACATATCAGGTTACATCATGACCATTAATATACCTGATGCAATTGTCTGAGATGTGTAGGCAGACGTGGGTATATTCCCTGGCAGCATGGGTGTGACCTTGAAATAAGATCGTTACCTGTTCTTGAACTGGTACCGAAACTGTACTGACAGCCGTGTCTAACTGATGAGAAGGACATGATGGAGTCGGCTGTCTCGTCACCACACACACCAGCTCCTCCAGTCCCATTTGCTCTTACTGTACCCCACGATTCTAGCATCAAGATAGCAGTACACTAAAACCACGGTGCTAAAATGGCTTCAGAAACTCTGTGGAATATGATCGGATACAGGACTCATTTGGACGAATTGAGACTCTCGTTCAGGAGAGAAATTTTTGCCTCTGTCTCCAAGGGACTGATTTTGAAGACAGTGACACATCTGTACATAGAAGCTGTCACCTCCATAGGAAAGACGACCTTACTGGTGACGGACTGAAAGGTGAGTAAGGGGTGTTCGTCGAGGACACACTCCACTCCTCGCCTGTGCTCTCAAACGCAACGCTACAAGCAGCTGATGTAATCATAAAGGCCCATGTTGCTCTCAAGGTGTGCCTTGCGTACTTAATGCCCCATGATCCCGGTGAGATCCTCAGACAGTTTATTGCAGGACTGCCCCATCTCTTTCTTATCTTAGTAGATTTTAGTGCGCACAGAGCATGATGGGGCTCTAACACCACTTGTCCCAGGGATAAGTACTCGAGACATTCATGTATACTGAAAGGATGATAATGATGAACATGGGTTAAGCTACTCAATCCTGCACTCTCATAGGTTAGACTGCGGCCATACACCTCTCCTTCTGCTCACAAAGGAAGAAAAGGAACATACGCGTTCAACGTCACGATGGACATAACGTTACTTTCACTTACTGATGGTGCTCAGTAAGAGGTGGATGACGACCTTCATTGAGGCGGTCACTATCTCATTTGTATCTTTCTACCAGATGGAGCAGCTTCAGAAAGGAGGCTGCCGAGATGGATGTTCAGAAAGGCTAAGTGGATACTTTACAGCCAGTTAGTTGTTTTACAGTGTCGTAAATGCGTCCAGGATTGGTTGGATCACGTTACTGTCCTGAACCACTGAGCTGCTGGTGTATGCACCTCGAAGTCGTTAGCAACACCTACGAGGCAGCCGATACCTTGGTGGAACGATGCGTGACTTCCTGCGATCAGGGACAGAAGGGTGGTTTTGCGATGGTTCAGTCGGTGTCCTATGGCTGGTTATTTTGAAATCTTTCGTGTGTTGAGAGCAAAGACGAGGAGAATAATTCGAGAATAAGAAGAGGTCTTCGCACTAGTTTCTAAACTCCATTAATAGATCTACACCCCTATGTAGAGTATGGGAAGCAGTTAAGAAGATGTCCAGGAGGCTCTCACAACCGCCCCTGTATGAGAGTAGGAATGCCCTCTAACATCGCCATGAGACATCGCTCATGAACATTATGGCCACTTCTAACCAGGATGCAGATTTCTATTGTTATCGGTAGGCACAAGGAATGGTTGACTGGTATTTTCGTTCCACCATCTCAGCCCTGTCACAATCTGATTACGTACAGCAGCCGGCCGCGGTGGTCTAGCGGTTCTAGGCGCTCAGTCCGGAGCCGCGCGACTGCTACGGTCGCAGGTTCGAATCCTGCCTCGGGCATAGATGTGTGTGATGTCCTTAGGTTGGTTAGGTTTAAGTAGTTCTAAGTTCTAGGGGACTGATGACCATAGATGTTAAGTCCCATAGTGCTCAGAGCCACGTACAGCATCTTGAAACAGTTGAACCCGAAGTCGAAGTAGTTTCGCCTTCAGCTCTTCAATGAAATTTTGGCGAGAGGAGTCATTCCCAAGAAGCAGAAAGAAACTACTTTAATCCATATTTTATAAACGTAAAAGTATTTTCCTAACCGCAGTAGTTGTCGTACCGTCAATCTCAGTAGACACCGGAAGGTATCGTCAACCGGCAAATAAAGTGAGTTCTCGAAACCAGGTCAGTACTAATTCCCTCCAATGGCAGGTTCAGGAGGTATCACTCGACACTCGATAATCAGACGCTGCTCGATGCAGCAATTCACCAAGCTTCCCTAAGAAGGCACCACATTGCCGGTCTATTTTTCAGTTTGGAAAAGGCCAACGATACTGTCTTGAGCCACAATTTTTGTTGCAGTTTTGTGTGCGGGGTTTCTGTGGATGTCACCCCACTTTCAAACACTTCTTCCTCTCACATTCTTGTAATTTCGTTTTTGCAACGTTTAGCTGGTGTCAACTTAAACAAGTACTTCTCACCACATGCTTCATGTGACGCCCAGCGCCGGGCGGTGTGGCCGAGCGGTTCTAGACGCCACAGTCTGGAACTGCGCCACCGCTACGGTCGCAGGTTCGAATCCAGCCTCGAGCATGGATGTGTGTGATGTCGTTAGGTTAGTTAGGATTAAGTAGTTCTAAGTTCTAGGGGACTGATGACCTCAGAAGTTAAGTCCCATAGTGCTCAGAGCCATTTGAACATTTTTTTTTTTTTTTTTTTTTTTTTGACGCCCAGCGACGACGGAATGCGCTGGTTTGTCCCTTGTGTCAAAAAAAAAAAAAGTGTCGGAGTTTTACATGCCCATTCGAGAGATAGCTGCCAGACTAGTCTAGTGCGATATTAGTTTTACCGATCTGTATTGACAGGGAAAAAAAAACGTTAGGAATAACCTGTAATCTAGTAACGACTGAACAACACGCATCTGCATGGCCGTGGCAGTCTGCGAGGGCCACGGTGGTGCTGTCGCTGCTGCAGTACTCATTGTCCCTCGTGTTTTACCGTTTCTGTTGATATACATCGGTAAAATAAATAACGAACTATATTAATTTGGGATAGCTCTGTCAAATGAACATTTAAAATTTATTTTGATTGTAACGGGAGACAAACCGTCACCTTCCTTCGATGCCGGGCGTCGCACGAAAGACGTGATGAGCTGCATTTGTTTGCACTGACACCAGCTACACGGTGCGAAAAGAAAACTGCATATATCTCACGAAGCACCACAGGAAATGCGCCTGACGACTCTTACGAGGGACACTGTGTTCGTGCGCGCGCACGCGCGCGCGCGTGTGTGTTTTTTTTTTTGTGTGTGTGTTTGTGTGTGTCGTTTGCTACTGATTTAAACAAATCGGTACTGTTCAGACGGCTCTTCTAAGTTACATAGACACATCAAAAAGTTTTGCGTCACTCCGGTTCCAAGAACTCTTGAAGATAGGCATTGACTGTAGATATTGTATCACAGACACAGTCCCTTTGACTGTTAAGAGAAGTCACTAAACCCGCCCAAAGATGTAAACAACCATGCATGAACAGCGCCTATTAGACGGAGGGGGTTCAACAGCCGATCAGTTCCAGTCATTCCACCAGGAAGGAGGTACACGGCTCGTGTTCTCTGTCGTTCAACCATGCCTAGACGGTCAATACCGCCGTTCGATCGCGTCCGCATTGTTTCTTTGTGCCAGGAAGGGCTCTCAACAATTGAAGTGTCCAGGCGCCTCGGAGTGAACAAAACGATGTTGTTCGGCCATGGAGGAGATACAGAGAGACAGGAACTGTCGATGACATCCCCCCCTGAGGCCACTCAAGGACTGCTACTGATGTGGATGGCCGCTACCTATGGATTATTGCCCAGAGGAGTCTTGGCACCGACGCCACCATGTTGAATAATGCTTTTCGTGCAGCCCAGGACGTCGTGTTACGACTCGAACTGTGCGCAATAGCCTGCATGATGCACAACTTCACTCCCGACGTCCTTGGGGAGCTCCTGCTTTACAAAGGCAACAACATGGAGCGCGGTACAGATGGGCCCATAACATGCCGAATAGACCGCTCAGGTTTGGCATCACGTTGTTGGTTTCAAACGGCTCTGAGCACTATTGGACTCAACTGCTGAGGTCATTAGTCCCCTAGAACTTAGAACTAGTTAAACCTAACTAACCTAAGGACATCACAAACATCCATGCCCGAGGCAGGATTCGAACCTGCGACCGTAGCGGTCTTGCGGTTCCAGACTGCAGCGCCTTTAACCGCACGGCCACTTCGGCCGGCTCACGTTGTTGTCACCGATGAGTGTCACATATACGTTCAATCAGACAATCATCGGAGATGTGTTTGGAGGCAACCCTGTCAGGCTGAACGCCTTAGACACACAGTCCAGCGAGTGCCGCAAGGTCGAGTTCAAAATGGTTCAAATGACTCTGAGCACTATGGGACTTAACAGCTGTGGTCATCAGTCCCCTAGAACTTAGAACTACTTAAACCTAACTAACCTAAGGACATCACGCACATCCATGCCCGAGACAGGATTCGAACCTGCGACCGTAGCAGTCGCGCGGTTCCGGACTGCGCGCCTAGAACCGCGAGACCACCGCGGCCGGCGCGCAAGGTCGAGGTTCCGGTTGTTTTGGGGTGGTATTATGTGGGGGCGACGTACGCCGCAGGCGGTCATGGAAGGCGCCGTAACGGCTGTACCATGCGTGAATACCATCCTCCGACCTATAGTGCAACCAGATCGGCAGCATATTTGCATGGCATTCGTCTTCATGGGCGCCCCCATAGTGCACATCTTGTGAATGACTTCCTTCAGGATAACGACATCGCTCGACTAGAGTGGCCAGCATGGTCTCCAGACATGAACCCTATCGAAAATGCCTGTGATTGGTTGAAAAGAGCTGTTATGGACGACGTGACCCACCAACAACGCCGAATCGGCGCTGAGGGGTGGGAAAATCAGGACCAACAGTCCCTCGAAGAACTTGTGGATACTATGCCACGACGAATACAGGCATGCATCACTGCAAGAGGTAATGGTGTGTACAGCAGTGTGGACCACCACTTCTGAAGGTCTCGCTGTATGGAGGTACTACATTCAATGTGTGCTTTTCATGAGCAATAAAAAGGGCGGAAATGTTTTTGATTTTGATCTCTATTCAAATTTTCTGTACAGGTTTCGAAACTCTCGGAACCGAGGTGATGCAAAACTTTTTTTATGCTTGTATATATCCTGATTCGCTTCCACCTTCACACGAAGAGATGGTGAAAATAATCAATTCATTAAAAAACAAGAGAACATCTGGTGAAGGTGGAATTTTTGCAGAATTATGAAAATTGGATACAAACACTTAACACAAAATATTTTCAGAATAATGTCAGAGGTGTCGAAAAGACAGAAAGTCTCAAATGAATGGATGAGTGCCTTGATACGCTCACTCCACAAGCAAAAAGACAAAACAGATCCGAACAATTTCAGAGGAATCTCACATCTTCCAGTAGCTTATAAAATCGTGTCAACAGCTTTTCTTAACCGACTTGAGCCGCTAGTGGACGCACTGATTGGCGAGTATCAGGCGGGATTCTGGGCTGGAACACTATAGTCACATTTGTGTATTATTCTGTTAACTAACAAACGGTTCTTAACAGCCTAGCATAATTAGAAGTCGATAGAAAGACCAGAGCCATTATCCAGGACTCTTCAGCAGAAACCACCTCAAAAGTGAAATTAACGGGAGAAATCTCAATCTCATTCGCAATTCACATAGGAGTCTGACAAGGAGACGCAATATTACAACTCTTTTGAACGTAGTGCTGGAAAAAAATAATCTGGGAATGAGGAAAGCATGTCACACGTATCCAAATGGGAAAAGAGAAAGGAAAAAGGGTCATTGTGGTATTCCTGGCCTTTTCTGATGACCTGGCTATATTAATAAACAACAAAGATGAAGTCAAGGTAACACTTGATTAACTACATGAAATCTCCTGTAAAACAGGACTCCATATTTCTTATGAAAAAACTCAGCTTATGAACATGAAATCAACCGGAAAAGTTCCACAGAAAACACAATGTGGACGAATCTCACAGATCCGGGCAGTCGCAGAGGGTGGGCTTACTGGTAGTTGGGAGCTCCAACGTCAGGTGCGTAATGGGGCCCCTTAGGGAAATGGCAGCAAGAGAGGGGAAGAAAACCAATGTGCACTCCGTGTGCATACCGGGGGGAGTCATTCCAGATGTGGAAAGGGTCCTTCCGGATGCCATGAAGGGTACAGGGTGCACCCATCTGCAGGTGGTCGCTCATGTCGGCACCAATGATGTGTGTCGCTATGGATCGGAGGAAATCCTCTCTGGCTTCCGGCGGCTATCTGATTTGGTGAAGACTGCCAGTCTCGCTAGCGGGATGAAAGCAGAGCTCACCATCTGCAGCATCGTCGACAGGACTGACTGTGGACCTTAGGTACAGAGCCGAGTGGAGGGTCTGAATCAGAGGCTGAGACGGTTCTGCGACCGTGTGGGCTGCAGATACCTCGACTTGCGCCATAGGGTGGTGGGGTTTCGGGTTCCGCTGGATAGGTCAGGAGTCCACTACACGCAACAAGCGGCTACACGGGTAGCAGGGGTTGTGTGGCGTGGGCTGGTCGGTTTTTTAGGTTAGATGGCCTTGGGCAAGTACAGAAAGGCCAACAGCCTCAACGGGTGTGGGGCAAAGTCAGGGCATGCGGGGACCAAGCAGCTATCGGTATTGTAATTGTCAACTGTCGAAGCTGCGATGGTAAAGTACCAGAACTTCAAGCGCTGATAGAAAGCACCGAAGCTGAAATCGTTATAGGTACAGAAAGCTGGCTTAAGCCAGAGATAAATTCTGCCGAAATTTTTACAAAGGTACAGACGGTGTTTAGAAAGGATAGATTGCATGCAACCGGTGGTGGAGTGTTCGTCGCTGTTAGTAGTAGTTTATCCTGTAGTGAAGTAGAAGTGGATAGTTCCTGTGAATTATTATGGGTGGAGGTTACAATCAACAACCGAAATAGGTTAATAATTGGCTCCTTTTACCGACCTCCCGACTCGGCAGCATTAGTGGCAGAACAACTGAGAGAAAATTTGGAATACATTTCACATAAATTTTCTCAGCATGTTATAGTCTTAGGTGGAGATTTCAATTTACCAGATATAGACTGGGACACTCAGATGTTTAGGACGGGTGGTAGGGACAGAGCATCGAGTGACATTATACTGAGTGCACTATCCGAAAATTACCTCGAGCAATTAAACAGAGAACCGACTCGTGGAGATAACATCTTGGACCTACTGATAACAAACAGACCTAGACTTTTCGACTCTGTATGTGCAGAACAGGGAATCAGTGATCATAAGGCCGTTGCCGTATCCCTGAATATGGAAGTTAATAGGAATATAAAAAAAGGGAGGAAGGTTTATCTGTTTAGCAAGAGTAATAGAAGGCAGATTTCAGACTACCTAACAGATCAAAACGAAAATTTCTGTTCCAACACTGACAATGTTGAGTGTTTATGGAAAAAGTTCAAGGCAATCGTAAAATGCGTTTTAGACAGGTACATGCCGAGTAAAACTGTGAGGGACGGGAAAAACCCACTGTGGTAAAACAACAAAGTTAGGAAACTACTGCGAAAGCAAAGAGAGCTCCACTCCCAGTTTAAACGCAGCCAAAACCTCTCGGACAAACAGAAGCTAAACGATGTCAAAGTTAGCGTAAGGAAGGCTATGCGTGAAGCGTTCTGTGAATTCGAAAGTAAAATTCTATGTACCGACTTGACAGAAAATCCTAGGAAGTTCTGGTCTTACGTTAAATCAGTAAGTGGCTCGAAACAGCATATCCAGACACTCCGGGATGATGATGGCATTGAAACAGGGGATGACACGCATAAAGCTGAAATACTAAACACCTTTTTCCAAAGCTGTTTCACAGAGGAAGACCGCACTGCAGTTCCTTCTCTAAATCCTCGCACAAACGAAAAAATGGCTGACATCGAAATAAGTGTCCAAGGAATAGAAAAGCAACTGGAATCACTCAATAGAGGAAAATGCACTGGACCTGACGGGATACCAGTTCGATTCTACACAGAGTACGCGAAAGAACCTGCCACCCTTCTAACAGCCGTGTACCGCAAGTCTCTAGAGGAACGGAGAGTTCCAAATGATTGGAAAAGAGCACAGATAGTCCCAGTCTTCAAGAAGGGTCGTCGAGCAGATGCGCAAAACTATAGACCTATATCTCTGACGTCGATCTGTTGTAGAATTTTAGAACTTGTTTTTTGCTCGAGTATCATGTCGTTTTTGGAAACCCGGAATCTACTATGTAGGAATCAACATGGATTCCGTAAACAGCGATCGTGTGAGACCCAACTCGCTTTATTTGTTCATGAGAATCAGAAAATATTAGATACAGGCTCCCAGGTAGATGCTATTTTTCTTGACTTCCGGAAGGCGTTCGATACAGTTCCGCACTGTCGCCTGATAAACAAAGTAAGAACCTACGGAATATCAGACCAGCTGTGTGGCTGGATTGAAGAGTTTTTAGCAAACAGAACACAGCATGTTGTTATCAATGGAGAGACGTCTACAGACGTTAAAGTAACCTCTGGCGTGCCACAGGGGAGTGTTATGGGACCATTGCTTTTCACAATATATATAAATGACCTAGTAGATAGTGTCGGAAGTTCCATGCGGCTTTTCGCGGATGATGCTGTAGTATACAGAGAAGTTGCAGCATTAGAAAATTGTAGCGAAATGCAGGAAGATCTGCAGCGGATAGCCACTTGGTGCAGAGAGTGGCAACTGACCCTTAACATAGACAAATGTAATGTATTGCGAATACATAGAAAGAAGGATCCTTTATTGTATGATTATATGATAGCGGAACAAACACTGGCAGCAGTTACTTCTGTAAAATATCTGGGAGTATGCGTGCGGAACGATTTGAAGTGGAATGATCATATAAAATTAATTGTTGGTAAGGCGGGTACCAGGTTGAGATTCATTGGGAGAGTGCTTAGAAAATGTAGTCCATCAACAAAGGAGGTGGCTTACAAAACACTCGTTCGACCTATACTTGAGTATTGCTCATCAGTGTGGGATCCGTACCAGATCGGTTTGATGGAGGAGATAGAGAAGATCTAAAGAAGAGCGGCGCGTTTCGTCACAGGGTTAATTGGTAACCGTGATAGCGTTACGGAGATGTTTAATAAACTCATGTGGCAGACTCTGCAAGAGAGGCGCTCTGCATCGCGGTGTAGCTTGCTCGCCAGGTTTCGAGAGGGTGCGTTTCTGGATGAGGTATCGAATATATTGCTTCCCCCTACTTATACATCCCGAGGAGATCACGAATGTAAAATTAGAGAGATTAAAGCGCGCACGGAGGCTTTCAGACAGTCGTTCTTCCCGCGAACCATACGCGACTGGAACAGGAAAGGGAGGTAATGACAGTGGCACATAAAGTGCCCTCCGCCACACACCGTTGGGTGGCTTGTGGAGTATAAATGTAGATGTAGATGATGTAGATGTTACTCACTTGAAGTGCTTGGGAGAAACCATCCAGCTCACAGTACTGAACACGATCTCCAACACAGAACGAATATTCAAATAGTAAAAGGCGTACAAACCGACATGAAGTCATTATACAAAAAGCATTATCTCATTATGCACAACTACAGCACTACAACACGATTGTTTTACCAGAAGCCATGCATCTGAAAAAATTCACAGTTTTTAGAGGAAGGACAAAAATCATGTCACAGAGAAACAAGACCAATAAATTCTTAGAAAAATCTCCGAGTTGAGACTTAGATCAGACGACCTATAAAGAAACTCTACGCACACACAGACAACATGTTCGATAAATCTAGGAAAACACGCCTACAGTTCGACGGACACCTATGTTGGCTGGATGAAAGCAGACTCACAAAGATCATTTTAACAGCGTTAATGCAAGAAATTCAATAAAAGAGCCATAAGTAGACCTGCAACAATTGAAAATTTTAGAAGAAGAAATCGGGGACGGAAAACACTTCAGAATTAAGTTCAAAAACAAGAAATGTGAACAAAGTGAAAGAAACAACACAGAAAAACAGGACAGACAAAAGGAAGAAAAAACGGTGAATTCATGAAAAAAATTGAGAAGAAAAGAAAAGGGTGTTCCGCGTAATCCGCCCCACTTACCCCATCGCATACACATACACACACACAGAAACACACACACCCATACATACATAAAAACGCAACCCCCCCCCCCCCCTCCCCCGGTACTTCCACTTGATTACAACGCACAAACGCTCACACAACCATATAAAAGTGTCAAAAAAGTCTTTTTCTGGGACGCTGTTTAATTCGCGCCTCACACTGATTTGACGTTTTATATGAGTTTTCGAACTATCGTAGGTTCGTGTTAATAACACCAAGACTCTTCCCCAGTGATGATACTTTTCCAGAAAAAAAATTTTCGTGTCTTACAAATCCAATGAAGTAGCAGCAAGACCTGTGGAGCAAATTTTACATACGTTTTCCTCTTCTTGATAACATTCTCGAGAATGTCTTGAATACTTGATTTAGAGATGCCTCTGTATTGCAATTCGTTACACAAAAATGTTGACAATTTACAGCTACATATCCACTACTTAACATTGCCTTCTCACTGTTGACTCGTCGAATGCACATCAGTTGTTTTCTGTTCTTAGTTCCAGTTGCCACCACAATTAAAGCGTTGACGTAGCTCATACCCCTGGAATAAAATCAGTCTCGGAACTTCTTGGACGGACGGTATAGCCTAAAAACCATAGTGAAACACATACTGAAGAGTTCTTCGTGCCAGTATTAAGGATTTTCTATGCTCTTCCACTCGCTTCTTGAGCTATGCGGAAATTGTTGTTAGTACGCCTCTGTACACGTCGTAATTTCTCGTACGTTATTACCATTGTCCTCTACATGACATATAAGGAGATGGCAATATAACAATAGCACAGCCTATGTGGAATACCGCTTTTCTAAATTTACTCACCACCATTCAGTGAGAACTACGTTGTCTTTTCAGTTTAATTTTCCTAAGCAATTCTGTTACACTGTCATACGGGCTGCAGCAACCTGTTTACGATTTCATCAATGTACCTATGATTTCGATTGAAGTCTGTTGTTATGCCTAGTTAATAAGGACTTCCGGCATTGGCACAATAATCTATAATTTGTCGCACAACTGTTTCGAAGGTAACACAAGCGGCACTCTGCTTTCCTGTCTTCGCAGTCGTCTTCTTCAAACCAGGTCCACTAGTTTTCCTTGAAGTAGCTCCTCAGTTGTTCTGACGAGGTTCGCTCATCCCGTCTTTTTCCTCCCGCCAGGAAAAGCTCTTCTCACTATAGTTAATCGATTTTGGTTTCTCAGCATGCCGTTTTCACTGAGCTGTTGAGGTGGACAAACTTGAATCAACCGTTCTTATGATTCCGCTCCCCAGTCGGTAAAACATGAATTGTTATAGGATCACTTCGTTGTCTGTCTGTATGTAAGTATGTGTGTATGTATTTCTCTTTGTTTGCCCGACCCTTAACAACTCTTTCTCGCAGGGATGAGTAGACGTATCAAGCTGACATTTATATCAGACACTAAGATCTACGGTTCCTTGGCGATGTACAAAATTATAGCTTCTTAGTCAAAGCAGTCTTTAGATATGGCAATTGACGTCACGTATTTTGATTCTCTCAAACACACTCTTCAAATCTTGTACGGCACTTTCCGTTTAGCAAAAATTGACACTCGGCATGAAGCAAGGTTTTACAGTACAAGTAAAGGGGAAAAAATCCCAAAATTGTTAATCTGTAACTATATCACACGGAAGAATTTTTTTTTTCAGTTATCCTACTACCAGTCTGACCAGCAGATAAAACCTCTTTTCTCAGGGACGAGTTGACGAACCAAGTTGGAGTTTATATCACATACTGAAGTCTATAGTCCTTTGGTGGCGTAAAAAAGTTACAGTTCTGAGTCAATGAAATTAAAAGATACGGACATTTACTTCACATACATCGATAATCGCAAAATCATTCATGACAACCTGTAGGATATTTCCCGTTGACTTAGAATCATTTAATTTGCCAAGAAGGAAGGCTCTGAGTACAAGTAAAGGAAATACATACGACAATTGTTAAATTGTAATAATATAACATAAAAGTGTGCATTTTTGTCATTATACCTTACACTGCCTTAATTTACCGTCAAAACCATAATAAAAATATATTACTGCATGCAAAGATTGAATGTAAGTGGTAGTCATGTTTTAGTAAGACGATAATTTTTTTTTTTAATCTTCTCCCTCTGCATGTTTAAACTGATGGCCCCAGCTCCCTTGTTTTTGTATGTCATTGCTAGTGTCGGGTACTACTAAGGAGACTTTGATACGGGCTTGGAATTCCCGGGACCGATATCTTGCCTGGATCAATGTCAATATTCTCGATTGCCGGGATGGATTAATTATCTATACACATATTTAAGTTTGTACTGAACCATCAGTGCCTGAGTCCTACTAGCTCTTAGCCATTTTTTGATGACGTAGTATGAATATTTTCTTAAACAATTTTCTCCAAAAACTCTGTTCTTGTTCTGCAAGCTGCACGTTTCAGATATCTAGATTATTTGTTTTATCGTTACTGTGCAAGTTTATACGTTATAATGTTAGACTCGTGCGTGTGATTGGCTGGATTCAAATCTTAATTCTACCACAGAATCTTCGGTATTCCACGGTTTATCTACATCATTCCCTGGGATTGTTCTATAGCATGTGCGAAATCGATTTCATCATCCTTCATCCTTGTCCTATCTGATATTCTAATATGCATCTGCTGACGATGACGTCGATGGAAGCTTACAACATTTTTAATTTTCCATTTAATACTGAACTCACCTTATGAGTAGATACATAATTAACGGATACGCTTTGAAGTAATTTTTGCATTTATTTAGTTTGTATTTCTGCCCTCTGGCTACTTGAGTAAATTTACAGTCAGTGCTATGTTCGAAGTCACAGTTCGAATCATTCTCCCTTTGGAGTTGCAGTGATGCCTTGAGGGCTGCTCGGAGGCTGTCTTCGCTGCAGCCGCAATTCAAGTTCTGCCTCAGTTCTGTGCTGTCACGAAGTTGCTTCACCCACTGGCGCTAGTGGACGTCATGCCCCACTTTCTCACACTGGAATCCTAGCGTCGTCGGCCACGGTCCGTTGTCCAGATAGATTGTGCTGGATGAAGCAGACCAAGAACTATAATTGCTAAATTCCTTGACGCCTGATGTGTATTTGTATCATTCAGGCCGACTTCACGAAACAGCGTGTATAACTGATACAATCATTCACTCATTCATTCATGATCGAAGTGATCATTTTTCATCACTTAACATAAGCTGCATGATGCATACAGAGTAAATCGGTGAAGGTAGGCCAACGAAAATACATAAGAACGAGCAAATATATAAAGGCACGGTTTTCGTAAACAATGTGACGAATTTTCTAACCTGAGCTAATAATGTTTTACGTAAATAGCTGCCAAAATGCCAACGACCTTGATTTTTCGAGTGTAAAAATATAATATTTTTATGTAACACTTGAAAAAGCCCCCGGAAAGGACTGTGATGTAACTTGGGTAAAAAGTAAATTCGTATAGTATGATTGGCTGGGAGCCCAAGTTGGGCAGGTTCAGCTACAAATACGAAAGATTTCTCCTATAGTTCGCGCGATTTGTGTTTTACGTGTATCTGAAACATGTAGATGACTGAAATTTGCGTTGCGAGGTGATGGGAAAAGGGAGAGTGTGAAACCCGATGCCGACACATAGCGTGTTCTTCTCGAAGAGTACCAATGGAGCCATCCCACTGACGGTTTAATACCAAGAGTTTCACATGCCCTCGCTCCATGAGACACTTCGGACAGCTTTGGAACATAATCTAGGATATTGACGCAATTTCTGGTGATCAAGAACTCTACGTCACCACACCTCCATCTTTTTGTTGGAGAAGCACATGGAAATTTCCCAACAGCGCTTGACGTACCTGGGCATTTACCGTTCCAACTACTGACCACGCCTGGCGTTGCTTAACTTCGTTGATTAGACGGGAAAGTATATATTCAACCAGGAGAAGTGTCATAACCACAGTAAAACTTGAAGATATGGCACCTAGATTCTACATCTACATCTACATTAATACTCCGCAAGCCACCCAACGGTGTGTGGCGGAGGGCACTTTACGTGCCACTGTCATTACCTCCCTTTCCTGTTCCAGTCGCGTATGGTTCGCGGGAAGAACGACTGTCTGAAAGCCTCCGTGCGCGCTCTAATCTCTCAATTTTACATTCGTGATCTCCTCGGGAGGTATAAGTAGGGGGAAGCAATATATTCGATACCTCATCCAGAAACGCACCCTCTCGAAACCTGGCGAGCAAGCTACACCGCGATGCAGAGCGCCTCTCTTGCAGAGTCTGCCACTTGAGTTTATTAAACATCTCCGTAACGCTATCACGGTTACCAAATAACCCTGTGACGAAACGCGCCGCTCTTCTTTGGATCTTCTCTATCTCCTCCGACAGACCGATCTGGTACGGATCCCACACTGATGAGCAATACTCAAGTATAGGTCGAACGAGTGTTTTGTAAACCACCTCCTTTGTTGATGGACTACATTTTCTAAGCACTCTCCCAATGAATCTCAACCTGGTACCCGCCTTACCAACTATTAATTTTATATGATGATTCCACTTCAAATCGTTCCGCACGCATACTCCCAGATATTTTACAGAAGTAACTGCTAACAGTGTTTGTTCCGCTATCATATAATCATACAATAAAGGATCCTTCTTTCTATGTATTCGCAATACATTACATTTGTCTATATTAAGGGTCAGTTGCCACTCCCTGCACCAAGTGGCTATCCGCTGCAGATCTTCCTGCATTTCGCTACAATTTTCTAATGCTGCAACTTCTCTGTATACTACAGCATCATCCGCGAAAAGCCGCATGGAACTTCCGACACTATCTACTAGGTCATTTATATATATTGTGAAAAGCAATGGTCCCATAACACTCCCCTGTGGCACGCCAGAGGTTACTTTAACGTCTGTAGACGTCTCTCCATTGATAACAACATGCTGTGTTCTGTTTGCTAAAAACTCTTCAATCCAGCCACACAGCTGGTCTGATATTCCGTAGGCTCTTACTTTGTTTATCAGGCGACAGTGCGGAACTGTATCGAACGCCTTCCGGAAGTCAAGAAAAATAGCATCTACCTGGGAGCCTGTATCTAATATTTTCTGGGTCTCATGAACAAATAAAGCGAGTTGGGTCTCACACGATCGCTGTTTCCGGAATCCATGTTGATTCCTACATAGTAGATTCTGGGTTTCCAGAAATGACATGATACGCGAGCAAAAAACATGTTCTAAAATTCTGCAAGAGATCGACATCAGAGATATAGGTCTATAGTTTTGCGCATCTGCTCGACGACCCTTCTTGAAGACTGGGACTATCTGTGCTCTTTTCCAATCATTTGTAACCCTCCGTTCCTCTAGAGACTTGCGGTACACGGCTGTTAGAAGGGGGGCGAGTTCTTTCGCGTACTTTGCGTAGAATCGAACTGGTATCCCGTCAGGTCCAGTGGACTTTCCTCTATTGAGTGATTCCATTTGCTTTTCTATTCCTTGGACACTTATTTCGATGTCAGCCATTTTTTCGTTTGTGCGAGGATTTAGAGAAGGAAATGCAGTGCAGTCTTCCTCTGTGAAACAGCTTTGGAAAAAGGTGTTTAGTATTTCAGCTTTACGCGTGTCATCCTCTGTTTCAATCCCATCATCATCCCGTAGTGTCTGGATATGCTGTTTCGAGCCACTTACTGATTTAACGTAAGACCAGAATTTCCTAGGATTTTCTGTCAAGTTGGTACATAGAATTTTACTTTCGAATTCAATGAACGCTTCACGCATAGCCCTCCTTACGCTAACTTTGACATCGTTTAGCTTCTGTTTGTCTGAGGTGTTTTGGCTGCGTCATCAACCATTGTCCAACCGGCAAATGACGAGATCTCCTTTTGTACCAAATGTAAGCAAACACTAATCTCAGGGACGGATCACTTGTTTATTTTTATGACTTCAAAGGTTTATACATTAAATGGCATGATAGTACATCACAATTAGTTTGGTATATTAGCATCTGCTGACCTTTGAATGCAAATACAATGACAATTACCGGTTTACTAAGAATATTGCCCCTTTAAATATCTTTGCATGCTGAACACATGAGCGATACATAGCCAGAGGTTCCGCTATTGAGAAAAGATCGGACAAGCTAGTAGATAACAGTCAAGTCGAGTCACTGCCTTAGGCAGCAGTAGTTGTAGAGTCGTCGAGGGAGAGTGTTGTATCATGGCTGGATGATCAACTTCGACAGCAGGTTCCTGTTTGAGATGTTTCATGATGAGTAACCTGAATGTGAAGGACGATTTTTAAGACGACTAAGTAAAAAGACAGAACTTCAAGAAAAGATAAAATATTTTGAATTGGTTAGTGCCAACGGCGAGAGCAGTAATTGTTGCTGTGCCAAGATACCATTGTGTCGAATAATATCTACGTGTTGGCAGTCAGGAAGAACTATCAAAAATGCGTTCAGTGTTCTAATCCTCCGGCATTTACATTAGTTTCATTATATTATATTAGTAAGCCAAGAAAATAAATGTTTGTAGTAGAAATATTTCATAGAAGCAGAAACTACCGACTATGACAGTGCAGGGAGAAAGAATTCTGACTGTTCGTATTAATTAGGGTTCAGTTTACTATCATTAAAAGAATTTCAAAGCACTTTCTTTTGCCATTTATAATTATTTTTCAAAGCATATCCCCAACGTTCAAGACAGTATGTTGGTGAAATTTATATTTTCACGCCTTGGAATTTTGCGTGAACAGTAATTAATGATTCGAAAAAGAGAATCAAAAACTAATTTGCTATAACATCAACTTAAAAGAAATCACAATGAGATGGCAATCTGCTGCGCAGTCAGTTGTTCAATTGTTCAAGATCATCATTTTCAGTGCATCCGTTGCGAAATAAGAATTTGTTGCAGCTCTGAAGTAATATTTTTGACAGAATATTGTTAACAGTTTCCAGCTAGCGAAATTTTACCGAAATTCAACACATGCGTTTTTGTTATAGGGCACATTTGAATTACGTAACAGTCAGTCACTCTGGGTAATTATGTTAATCATTCTTTCATGCAATCTAATTTTCAGACAGATACATTTCATATTAATTATAATCATATTTCTAAAAATTAATTTGCATAAATAAGTGCATGTTCGAAAGTAGGGTAACAACGACGATTCTAGATCTAAATCTGCAATCAGAATTTAGAAGTCATACAGTTTCAAATTGTTAGCGAGAAATTCAGTTATATACAGTTTTAGCATACAACTCTCACTACACAAGTATATCACAAACTACTTATCAAGTGCTCATAGTATAGCCCTTAAGCATTAACAAATGCTACAAAGTGATTCACAACAAGCAAATCTGCACATTGAATTTCGTCTGGACCTATTGCGGCATGTTCTGTTTTCATGAGACGGCGTTTCCTCTGAGATCTCTTATTGTAGTTCCTTTTGTAGATAAACTTCCAGAAGCGATGTGGCTCTGAGCATGTGAGCTATTTTGTGTTTTCCAGAAGGAGCGATACAATGGTCTCCAATCATTCTCTGCAGTGGGTCTGCTGTCAGCTGCATGGAATCAGGGGTACTTCATACACATACACATACACACATACATACACATACACATACACTTCATACACATATACTGCCTTGTGTTCAGTGGGATCTCTTCCCATACCAGCGGAGGCACGTCTGCAGCTGTGAATATTTGTTGCCATTTAGAATCCCACCAATAAAACAGGGATCAGCGAAGCGATTCTTGAACAGCTTTCACCAAACGTCGGCAGTACAAGGCCAATTTTATCCTCTTCTCTCTGCCGGTGTACATTTTCAACTGTGCAATGGGGTATTTTGTTGAGATTTTTACGCCCACGGTTCTTAAACGATGTCTCTTAGATTAAAAAAAAAAAAAACCTTGCACAAAAACGCCGCACTACTTCGAAATTTTCCTATACTCCATTTGGAGAACTGTACTCTATTTTAAATGTCATTGCCATGAGACTGTTGACAGAGCAAAATGTGAGAAGATGAATCACTCTCGATTGCAGTATTCGTGTAAACTGCTTTGACTGATCCCACTCGCACGTTAAAGCTGCTTCCTACAGCCAAGTGAATTGTGCGTTGCCACTGGTAAAACTGTAGTTGCATTTCTCTCATCCGTTTCTGTTCGTTACGTTGTTGGATTTTGTTCTTCTCTCTTCCATTATCTTAAATTTTTTACATTTTTTTACCGTTTTTACAAGATCACTTGGCACGACCTGTATACAATTAAGTATTCAGTCACATCATACTCTAATAGACTTCGACACATTAGCCAAAACCGAAAATTAATGCCACTTTTTCGCCTGTTGTATACGATTTCGAAGACTGGATGAATTCATGTGCAATTTGTGTTATCGTTACAACAGCAGAGCGCAGATTAATTGGCTTCAAACACATCAGAGTTATGCGTCTGATTACATTTGAAATGTCGGGCGCTATCTGGTCGCCACTGAAAGGCTCCGATATCGTGCCTCTTCCCAGGCTGCGCTCGTCTGACCCGGCGTAGAGAGTTCAAAGCCTGACTAAATCGTAATCGCGTGACACATCGACAGAAATTATCTCACGTAAACACAGCAGAGTGTAATGTACCATGCGACGTTATGCAGCGACTAAGGCTCAAAATTCGTATTCTAGATGAAGGGCATTTAAACCCTCCTCTAAACATCCAAATTAGGGTTTTTTGAGCTCTCTTTAAATCTCTCAATGAAAATTAAGATTAGGTTCCTCTGCAAAAAGACAAAACTTTGTCACTCTTGTCGTATTTGTGCTCTGCCACTAATGGTATCTACGGGAAGTCATGCCCTAATCTTCTGTTTCTCCCCATCGAATTATTGTGTACCTTACTTGAACCTGCAGCGTACGGACTGCAACGTACCGGAGTTGAGTGTCCAGAGAAGTATTCATTTAAATTTATCAGTTTATTTCCGTATTTTTAATATAAAACAATTGTACTCATTAGTATGTGAATGTATCATTCTAATTGTGCAAAATTTCGTGCTGATGCTACACGGAACTCAAGCAAGTACTTTAATCAAGGCAAAATATAATAAATGTGTGCATTACTGCATAAACTAATATAAGATGTTAACTTTTTGGCATATACATAGCCGTGTTGGAGACTTAATGCGATTAAAAGAATTGGAATATGTTTATTTACACTACAGTACACATGCGTCAAACACTAAAATTCCACATGAAGAGGTTATTAAATGTACGACTAATGTGTAGAATATGAAAAAAAAACCACTAAATAGTACTACTAAGACCGGCCACAACAGAAACTTGAGTACGTTAAACTTCTAATCACATGAATTCAGATTTTACATACATTTGGTGACTAACAGCTGATGAATATTGAAAATCATTTGAAATTGACCCCATCTCAAAGTTACCATAAAAGGATGTGTTACATTATAGTTACATCTCTTTTGATCTAACTCTTAGCGGCAACAACTAAGACGATGTGGGTGAAATCTTATGGGACTTAACTGCTAAGGTCATCAGTCCCTAAGCTTACACACTACTTAACCTAAATTATCCTAGGGACAAACACACACACCCATGCCCGAGGGAGGACTCGAACCTCCGCCTGGACCGGCAACAACCAAGAGATATTGCTATTCAATATACTACTACATAGCATAATTTTGTATACATTGTGAATGCTGTACCTAGGGCTAGTGTATTGTGTTAATGAATGGCTCTGAGCACTATGGGATTCAACTTCTGAGGTCATCAGTCCTCTAGAACTTAGAACTACTTAAACCTAACTAACCTAAGGGCATCACACACATCCATGCCCGAGGCAGGATTCGAACCTGCGACCGTAGCGGTCGCGCCGTTTAAGACTGTAGCGCCTAGAACCGCTCGGCCACTCCGGTCGGCTGTTAATGAATCCTAGACAATATCTTGTACATCATGTATCACTCAGCAGTACAAGAAACGCAAGGATAATACGCAAGGTAGAATTATCGGTCTGGAAGTGGATATCGGGATCAGGGTGGCCGGTTAAGTGACAAACTTGTTGATTGCCAAACTGATCCCCATAGGGCTTTATTTGCAAAAAAGGGTATATACTGCTGGCGCGCAGAAACGTGATGACGCGGCCAATAACATGAAAATGTAACTCACGGCATGGGATAGCGGGAGAGGAGCGTGTCAGTGGTTCAGACGCCGAAGAGCAAAACAACGACGAGTCTCCTCTCCGTCCCCAGCGCGCCGGCGTCCGAAGTTCCACGTGACATCTCTTATGCTACTCCACTGGTCAAGGAGGTTGATTTAAGTTCACTGAAGGCGTCCCTTGTTCAGCGACCTGATGACGTGAGAGACTGTGGGCAGTCTGCCTACCATCCAAGCTTGAAACAAGGGAGTCAAAAAAAAAAAAAAAAAAAAAAAAAAAAAAAAAAAAAAAAAAAAAAAAAAAAGAAAGCTATTGCCTCTACCCTCCCCCTCCCTGCACAATAACAAGTCATTCGAGAACACAACTGCAGAATCTGTATACACACTCATGTTCAGAAAAAACGAAATATCTTAATCGGCTAGAGATAGGACGTTCATAAGTACAGGACATATACATTAGCATGTTCTGCAGAAATGATTCGCTTTTGAACCATGTCGGCTGATGATGTCAACATCGATATCGCGGCTCAACGCCACCTACCGGTAAAATGTAAATGTGCCTGCGGCTCTCGTTATCGTTATAAACATAAAGTAGTGGATCAGTATGTCTTGAGCAGAATTTTAGTTTGCCGCAACCAGGAAGAGCGGCATCACAGTGAATGCATTCGCACAAGACATAAAGAGCCAACTCAAGGCTAGGTAACAGTTTTACGTTTCCGTCGGGATGCTTGACTTCGATCACTGTCCTTGGCAGGTGCGCCTGTTCCTATCACTTCCTGCTCATTTTACCTTGTTACAAGGGTTGTGGTTTGTATTCCGCCATTAGACTCGTGGTTGGCAGCGCGAGATGTACGTCGGTTGAATGGAATCTTACTCGTACATCTGTCACCCTGATGTCGGAGTTCGAGGGTGGCCACTGAAATCAAGCATTCCGATGGTTTGGGAACTCACCATAATCAATCCCGTAGTGAAAAGAGAACTACTTTACCATGAAAGGAGTTTATTTGTCAGAAGTGTCATTGTCTAGCCATATTATTGGTACTGTACAATCACATTTGCAACACTCATGTAACGTTTGAACATTCATATCAGTCGTTAGAACACAAAGGTTTCCATTTACATTGTAAATGAAATGTGGAATCAGATGAGTCGATTCTTAATTGCAAAAACAGGCATACTAGATATTTGTCGATTACAGTGCGATCTGCGTCGAATGGCACACAATGGTTTGAATTGACTGTACGTACATTTTGGCGTAAAATCAGAATTATCTATAAAAACTGAAATACAAAGGTGACGCGTTCCTCTCAGCAGGAGGGTTTAGGAGGTGGCCAGTTGTAGCACAAATACATATATCCTTCACTAATACTGTATTAACCTTTCACCTGGAAAATTTTTCTTACTATGCGCTATTTTCGAGATATTTATTTGTCTCAAGTTAAAAAAACTCTGTAGGGGACATAAAAACAAATACTTTTCTCTTATGTCATTTTTTCCTATGAGGAGTATTTAAACCGGTAGAGGAAGATTTCTCTGCCGGCAAATTAATTAAACCAACACAAACTTATCCATTTCTTTATGACCAAGAGATAACACATTAACACAATCCAATTTCAATAACAGTAGATTTTCAAAAATGCCTCCGTTGACACGTCTGTCTGACAGGGGCAAAAACCCCAGGAGTATCCTGAATTGTTCCTGCTGCTGCTAGTATCCGGGCAACCAGATGCTCTTCTGATGCAACAGGAGTTGCGTAAACAAGGTTGCGCATCTCTCCTCGCACAAAAAAGTCCAGAGGAGACATATCTGTGGATGGAGCAGGCCATGGTACAGGACCACCTCTGCCAGTCCACATTTCTGGGAACCGTCAGTCCAGGAATCGACCTACACGACGACTGAAATGTGCCGGCGCCACGTCATGTTGGAATCACATGCCTTGTCTTGTAGGGAGCGGGAGGTCTTCCAGCAATTCTGGCAATGCTCTGGCAGAAAATTGTAATAGTGCCTGCCATTTAATTGCCTAGGTAGCAGATAGGGTCCAATTAAACAGTCCCCAACAGCACCGATCCACACATTAACGAAGAACCGCACTTGATGAGCGCTAGTAACTGTGGCATGTAGTTCATCCTCACTCCAAACATGCGAATTGTGCATATTGAAGACTCTATTACACCCGATCGTTGCTTCATCGGTAAACAACACAGAGGATGGAAATGTAGGATGCATTTCTCACTGTTCCAGGTACCACTGGGGAAACTGTGCTCTGGGTGGATAATCAACTGGTTTCAGGTTGTGGACACGCTGTAAGTGAAATGGACGTAACAATTGCTCTCGAAGGACTGTTCTTACATTCGTCTGATTCGTCCCCATGTTACGTGCAATTGCACGCGTACTGATTGAAGGATCCTGCTCCACATGCTGCAAGACAGCTTCCTCAAATTGCAGCGTTCTTACCGTGCGACGGCGTCCCTGTCCAGGTAATCTACTAAATGACCCGGTCTCACGCAGACGTTGGTACACAGCAGCAAAGGTCGTATGATGCGGGATACGTCGATTACGATATTGTTGTTGATAAACCCGCTGTGCAGCTCGTCCGTTGTGGTGCGCTACGTAGTACGCACCAACCATATCAGTGTACTCACTCCAGGTGCATCGCTCCATTAGAAAAAAGAGACAATGCACTCCTACAGTGGTGGACAGCAGTTGCCTAGAACTGAAGAGCGTAATACTCCCTCTAAGAACTGAAGATCGTAATATGGCCTCCACCGGTTTAAATAATCCTCATAGGAAAAAATGACATTAGGGAAAATATTTGTTTTGATGTCCCCTACAACCTCCCAGAGTTTGTCGGTTTAAATACTTTTCACCCTGTATATTGCGGGAGCACTTTCAACGCTAAAACATCGTCTGTTTTAATAAGGTAGCTCGAAATGCTTACTGGCTACAATAAAATATAATTTTGCATCAAAAGGGCAATGAAGCGCCAGCTAATCTTCCTTAGACTAGAAGTGGCCCCTTAAATACATAGCCTACAGCCCTTGTTGAATCGATATCGGGTATCCATCCTTAACTAGACTAAGCAGTTATAAATGATTTGAATTTACAATAAATCAGAATTGTGCTAATTACCGCCTAGACTGAAAAAAAAAACGAGGAAAAGCATTCGTTTTCAACTTCAGAGGCTTGTTCACTACCACGATCAACTTCAAATGAATCAGAATATTTCTCATATAAAACCTCGGGATCACTAAACAGAATACAGTTAGATATTAATGGTAACCGAATCGAAAACCAAAGTCAATAAAGGCGTATAAACCACAATGCTGATGAACACATAACAAAAAATCTTATTGGTCTACATAGCTGTTTATAGATAACGTTGACTGTTACCTGGGCTTTTAAAGCAATAGGCCTACAACCGGAAGTTACCAAACAACACTTTCCTACCTTGAAAGTCGAAGAGATGAGATGTCAATTCTGATTTAGCGTTAATTATAGAAATGGAACTCTTGGTATCTACTTGCAAAATCAGTGTAGACGTTATTGATGACCTGTGAGATTATCAGTTTGAGCGAACTTCTGACGCCGATTAATGGTATCTTCGTGATACTGTGCAGGGCATAATCGTGAGAGGTGGGGCTGTGCAGAGAAAGTGGACTCAGGTTCTGGATCTGGGTGTTTATTTATAAAGGGCGCGTTCGATTTCCTCCTCATACTTTCTAAAACAGACTTCTGTTCCGTTTCTGATGATGTCACTGACGGAACCCTTAATGCTAATCTTGCTTGCTTCTAGTGCGATACAGCGCTGTGATAAACGCTGTAGGCAGCGTTTACCGATGGCTGCCGCGCGCCCACGTTTGTTACAAGCGAATAACTTAGCGTTGCGGAGTTGCAAATAGTGCCGGCAGTAAATACAGATACACTCGGTGTAGCATCCGAAAACTGTTAATTTTTAGTTATGTCATTCGATGTCTCTGTAATTTGCTCTTTGACTGTCCGTCCGTCTGTTAAGATTTCTCTTGTCTCAAGAACAGGTACATATATCAAGTTGAAATTTATGTCACATACAAATTTCCATGGTCCCTTGGCCGTGTAACAAATGTAAGCTTCATAGTCAGTGCGAACAAACGATACATCCTTTTATGTCAGATATTTTTATGCTCTCGAACTCACTCATCAGAACCTATGGGGTTCATCTCGTTGTCCTAGAATCATGAAACTTGGCAAGAAGCAAGATTTCACAATACAAGTAAAGGAAATAAATGCGAAAACTGTTAATATGTAATTATTTTCACACGAAAAAATTTTTTGTCTTTTGTTGTCCGACTTCAAACGTAAATTAAAACATCCTAGAATGTCTGGTAATTCCCAAGAGCGACATTTTGTCAGTATCAAGGTCGATATCAGGCAAAAATCAAGAGGTTTTCGATTCCTGCGACATATGAACTGTCTATACAGTTACGTTTGAACGGAACCCTCAGAGCGTGAGTCCTATTCGCACCTCGACTTTTTTAAACTTCTGGTACAAGTTTCTACTGCAAAAAAATGGTTCAAATGGCTCTGAGCACTATGGGACTCAACTGCTGTGGTCATTAGTCCCCTAGAACTTAGAACTAGTTAAACCTAACTAACCTAAGGACATCACAAACATCCATGCCCGAGGCTGGATTCGAACCTGCGACCGTAGCGGTCTTGCGGTTCCAGACTGCAGCTCCTTTAACCGCACGGCCACTTCGGCCGGCGTTTCTACTGCACTGTTGATTTATTTACTCGTAGTGGTTACAAACTTACACTTCGACCACGTTTCAGCATTTCAGCCATTATCAAGGGTACCAGCGCAGATGGCATAGTAGGTGTAATGTTATAGTTTCATAGATCAGTGTTGGTCTCTGTTTCCACGTATGGCACATTCTACATATACATCAACATACATACTTCGTAAACCATCATACGGTGTGTGGTGAAGGGTACCTTGCACCACTACTAGCCATTTCCTCTTATGACCCACTCGCGGTTCCACCCGCGAATAGAAAGAGGGAAAAAGACTGTCGAAAACCCTCCGTAGGAGCCCCAGTTTCTCGCATCTTATCCTCGTGATCTTTACACGAAATGTACGTTGGCGGCAGTAGAATAGTGACGCAGCTGGTCTTAGATGAAGGTTCTCTAAATCTCCGCAGTAGTGCCCCGTGGAAATAGAATCGTCTTCCCTTCCGGGATTAGCATTTGAGTTAACGAAGCATCTTCGAAATGCTTGGATGTTGATCGAACCTACTGGTGACAAATATAAGTGCTCGTCTTTGAATTGCTTCGTTGTTCTCCCTTAATCCGATCGGGTGGGAACGCTAACCACTTGAACACTACAGAAGAATGGATCGCACTAGCGTTCTGTACCCCGTCTCCTTCACAAATGAGCTACATTTTCCCAAAATTCTCCCAATACAACGAAGTCGAGCGTTCACCTTCTCTACTACCAACCTGAAGCGCTCATTTCATTTCGTATTGCTTTGCAACGTTACGCGTAAATATTTAATCGAAGTGAGTGTGTCCAGGTGCAGCCCACTAATGCTGTACTGAAGCGTTAAAGGACTGTTTTTTTTTTTTTTATCAACAGCATTAACTCTGTATCTTCTACATTTAGAGCAAGTTGCGATTCATCACACTAACAAGGAACTTCACCTAAGTTATCTTGTGTGCTGCTACAATCACTCAACGTTAACACCCTTCCGAACACCCTTCCGTACACCACAGCATCATCATGAAACTGCCATAACTTACTGCTCACTGGGTGCGTCATATGTATGTAGAGAAAAAAGCAGTCCTATTACACTTCCCTGAGGCACTCCTTACAATACCATTGTCTTTGATGAACGCTACCTGTCCAGGGCTACGTACTGGGTTTTATTACTTTAAAAAGTCTTAGAGCCACTTACATAACTGGGAACTGGGATCGATTGGCTGGACAAACTGCAGTGGGGCACCATGTCAAATGCTTTCCGGAAAGGAATCTGCCTGTTGCCTTCCACCCATGATTTGTAGGATATCACGTGAGAAAAGGGATAAACTGAGTTCCGCACGAGTGGTGCTTTCTAAATCCCTGCTGACTTGTCAACAGAAGCTTTTTTGTCTCAAGGAAATTTATTATATTGGAACTCAGAATGTGTTCAACAATTCTGCAGCAACCTGTGTTAAGGACACTGGTCTGTAACTATGCAGGTCAGTTCTTTTACCTTTCTTATATTGAGGAGTCACTTCGGCTTTTTGCTATTCGCTTGGGACTTTTCGGTGGGCGAGAGATACGCAATAAACGCACGCTATGTAAGCGACCTGTAAACCGAAATTGGATATCATCTGGACCTGGTGACTTATTTTTTTTTCAACCCTTTAAGTTGTTTCTTTAAGCCGCGGATGTAAATTTCTATGTTCTCCATCTGAGATTTTCTATGGCAGTCAAACGACAAAATGTTTTTACAATACTCTTGCGTGAATGCTTTCTTAATGGTGAAATTTGTAGCTTCACCTTTCCTTTTCCTGTGTTCTGTTGCCACCCCAGACTGGTCGACAAGTGACTGAATAAACGCCTTCGACCTACTTTTACGTATGACCAGAATTTTCTCGTGTTCTCGGTGATATGTTTCGCTAAGAAACGACGGTAGAAGTTGTTGTATGCTTCGCGCATTGTTCTTCTTACGGATGCACGAAATTCTACTGACATTTCTAGCATAAAGACTCTCCTTCTTGACAGATTTATTAACTTTAGAAACCATCCTCGCCATAGTGTCATCATGATCACTAATCCATAATTTTATACTGACACTGTCGGTAAGTTCAGGCCTGTTTGTATTACAAGGTGTAAAATATTTCAATTACGTTTGGGTTATCTAATTACTGGTTCAAGGCAGTTTTCGGAAAACGCGTTCAGAGGTGCTTCAAAAGACTGTCTGTCCGTATCATCTGCAGTGACTCCATGGACGTTCTAATCTATACTCGGTAGGGTAACGTAACCAATACTGCATGATTTGCATATTGTCGTAATACTGACCGTAGACTTTCCTTGAATGGATCTGAGACTGTCACAACGGATGGGGGTAGGTGGTAAAACCATCCAACAATTAACTTGATTTTACCTAGACCTGTTATACGCGTCCAGATAGCTACATTGTCACACTCTAATTCGACCCCAGTAGAGACCTTTTTTCTTTTTTTTTCAACTGCGCTGAAGACTCCCCCCCTTTGGCAATTATTGTCTTTCCGATTTACGTGCCAAGAATCGCTAAATATCTGAGACCTTTCTACTACGGGTATCAGCCAGCTCTTGATCCCGAGAATAATATGAGTGCGAGTAATTTTCTGGAGGGCTGTAAATTCGGGGACTTTGCTACGAATACTCCGACAATTTAGTGTTAAAATTTTGACAGTCTAAGTGTCTCTACATTGTACGCCACCTGGTTACGCTCTCTGCGTATCGAGTGATGAGCGTTCGTCGGAGGACCTCAAACTACCCGTAGCTTAGAAAAACCCTATGTGCTTTCCCCTAGTTCTCCGCTACTCGAGTAGCTTCTTCCTTTCTATTGGGCGTCCCTGATCTATCAAGGGGAGCCCTACAACTCGGCACTCTATAAGGCAGGCCCATAAGTCTGCGGACATGGCAGTCACAGAATCGACGGAGCCTCTAGTTGAGTTACTTCACTCGTATCGAAACCAAAGGACCCATATCGCCTGTGGGTACGATGTTACAAATTGTGAACTCTGTTTTCACCCCCAATCGATGCCAGAAGTTTCCACCACTTCCACAAGCCTTCCGTAGGAACTAAAGATGTCCTCAGAAACCAAAACGACAGGAGTCATTGGTGCCGACATGAACAGCAGCCTACAGATGACTGCACACAGCACGCTCGATAACCGCAGGCAAGGCCTCTTCCACATCTCGGATTAGGTCCCAAGGGAGACATACCGAGTGCGCAATGGAATTCGTTCCAACCCCGGACGTCATTTTCCTAAGGGACTCCTCAGACGACCTAACACTGGAGCTCCCGAAACAAGTAAGCCCCTCCCTCCTTGTGCCTGCTTGGACCGTGCTGAATGAGCGGCCATGTGTCCACACATGGGTGAATGTGCGAGGCCAGGCAGCCTCTCTGCCTCGAGCGACACTACCGAGTAACATGCCGCAGCTCTCTCTGCAGTAGGCGCTGATCCCCGGGTCGTGTATACTGGAGGATGCCTCGACAGTAGAACCTGTAGCTGATATGACGCGGTCGATATTGCGTCATGGAGCGTAATTACTAGTTGCCTTTCTGTTACGTTACCATCGAGATATTTCAACGTACTTTTATATGTGTGATCCCGGTAAAATAATTTTTGACAACTTCTTGACAACTGCAAGCTTCATCCGTGCTATATTTTTACAATGTATATTATATTTTGAGTAAAGCCACTGATGACGCCTAATTTTCAGGGACAGTATTTTGTGATTTTACATTAATAATACATGTCTTATTGTGTTGTGTTTGTTGTAATAGTTTACTCGTTTCCTTTAATATCGTTAAAAATATTTCAAGAAATTTTTTTTCTTTGAAGTCTGTATTTTAGTTATATATGTCTTCTGGGTATTTTTCTGTATGACTGTAAGTTTCCATTTCCTACAAAATGTTCACTGTATATTCTTCAGTTCCCTTGAGTAGAATTTTTTGGGTATTTTCAGTATTTTCTGCTTTATATCTTTGGATTTTTAAAAGTTAGTAACATTTAATTTAATTGCTTTCGCACTTTCGTTTATATCCCTTAAATTGAATTCCGTTTGTACGATATGAAAATTGTTACAGTTGTCACATGAAATTTTGTAGACGCCTGGATACGAAAAAGTGGAGCTATTAATTTTTCGTAATCGTATTTGAGCCCTCAAATTATTGTTCGTGTGAAATGCTAATTTTATTTTTGTTTTCTTGGATAATTTATTCATCATCTACGATCCTTGTCCTACGTACGTTGCTATGACATAGGCAGGTTTATTTGTGAATCTTTCTTCAGTTTAAAAATTATTTCTTGAAGTATGCCACTTGCTTTTTGTTTTGTATGCTGTTCTTATATTTTGAGCACTATTTTGGACTCGAGGTTTTATATTTTTTTGCTATGTGTTGTAGTACTCTTATTTTGTATCGCATTATTATAGAGAGCTAACTTTAACATTCCGTTAATTATTGATATGAAATGCTTGTAATTATAAATAACACAAAATAGAGACGAAAAAGTCACAAATAAACCTACCTATGTCACAGCACCACACATAGCTCAGATATTGAATGAAGAACACAAAAATTAAATTAGCGTTTCGCACAAATAACAACTTGAAGGCCTTACAAAAAATAATATCTCCACTTCTTCACGTCTTCAAACATAGTTGTGAGAATTGTAAATAATTTTAGATCTGACCAACATGAAGGATTTTCGAAATTAGATAAATTACACACGGTACTGATAAAATATTCAATACACACTTTAGTTACATTTAAAAAACCAAAAACGAACGGCAGAGAAGATTGAAGAATACCCTAAAAACACGACGCTAAGTACGTAAAAGAGATACAATGAACTTTCTGGAGGTAATGGAAATTTACATTCATACAGAAAAATTCTCAGAGGACATCCTTGCTGAACAAAGATATTTTAAACAAAAATGTCCATGAAAAATTTGACTTACATTATGAAAGCGAAATTTTAAGTTCTCTCAATAAACACAAAACAGTAGAACATTTATTATCTACGTGAAACCACAGAATACTAATTCCGAACATTAAACGTAATTACTGACTCTCTGCGAATTATTATTTCCTTTGTAAACATATAGAATCACTGGAGACGGAGTTGTCAAAAATCTGTCAGCAATAATTTTACCGAGGTCAGACAAATAAAAGTACTTAGAAATAACATGAGCATAACATAACAGAAAGGCAACTGGTACGTTCACTCCAAGCTGCAATATGGACCGTGTCATACCACCTAAGGCGAAAGCATAAAGTGCCATACGTAGACATAGAGACTACCATTGACGTAAGCTGCAATAGTATATCTATTACACCATTTGCACACGTACGCTTGATATTGGAAAAAACGGCGAAACCAATTCGTCGTGTAACTTTGTAATCACTATGAGTAAATAAATTAACAGTGGAGCAGAAATCTGCACTGAATTAAAATATTCCGTCATTCCATAACATGCATGCCGCGGGCCCTCTAGAAGAGAGACTGAATATTGTCCAGGTCCGCTATGCCCTTCAGAGACCAGCTCTTATGTTTTTATAGTATTTAAATGTGCCTGAATTTGCTATGGTACTTCCTCGCGTTATTTCTATTGCTGTCTGTGCAGTATGTGCTTCTGTTGCCCGGAGTTAATTAATCTTGAGTCCGTCATGCACTAATTATACCCAAGTGTGTGAGTTAACTGTCGCCACTTTATTTCTCAGGACCTTACTCAAAGTAGGCAAAGCTACGTGAGGGAACGAGTAATAATTCGAATTCAATGGCGTGAAGCAGGGTAGAGAGCTATCATCACGACTGCTATTAACGGGAATTCCTATCAGTGCAGATGAACAAAGATAGAAATGCTTGAAACAAACACGCAAGATCGAGGAGAATTCAAAATCAGAGTTCAGATCCAGGAAACAGAATAGCACTGTATTCACGAATGGGTGTATCTAAGATACAAACTGTCGAACCACACACAGGACCGGGCATTTATAAGCTGTGAGGACTAACTACAATCTCCATGTGACTTGTTTACCATTACCAACGATCGCGGTAGCCAGTACCTGATCTTTCACTCACACAAATGAAGTCGCCATCAATATTCATATATGTGTCGGGATATTAGAATCACTATGAGCGTAAAAGCAGAGAAATGCGACTTTATATGCAGTCTTTTCGGTAATCGTTCTATCCTTGTAATCCGATATACTTATCGTGAAAGTTACAATGGGAAAAGGGGAAAGGGTATGAAGAAAAATACTGTTAAGTGGGTCCGAAGAGGACTGGGTTGGGCATGTACATCTAGAATATCCGTGTAAATTACTTTATATTTTAATCACTTGTGTACGAAATAATCGTTTTGGTTGAAACAAGTCAACTACACCTGGTAGCCTTTCATAAATTTCGTCCATCTATCACATACACGTTGCTCATAGAACCCGCAATATCTTTTATTTGATTTATCTACATTTCACGTGTTGAGTGTTAACTGATTAGATGCACTTTGTTCCTTCCGGATGAACGCCACTTACAATTTAATTAGCAGTGCAAGGTTCCCGCGAACCGCTCATTCACACATTTAATTACGTACTCTTTCACGATTCGTATGCTGATTTGTCTCTTGATTTTGTCGATCGTCTGACTGTGTAGTTCCTTGTATATGATGACTCTTCCTTTGTTCAACAAATCAACACGTGTTTCATCAGTATCAATGGCTACAGAACAGTTAAGTGTGTTGTATGAATGTCATCAGCAATTGCCACTTGCATATTCATGGTGTATTTTCAATATCAAGTATGAATCTTTGTGTAAAGTTTAGTTGGTTTATCGAGACTTAGTCAAACCCAGTTAGCGTGGTTCAACACGTGTGCTCTTAATTTTGTAACTATCATTTAATTTTGCTGAGAACGTTATAGAATGCAAGATTTTGTGCCTTACGAATATCGATATGGGGGGGGGGGGGGGGGGGGAGAGAATGTTTCTTTCTTGAATTTCTCAGTTTTAGAGGAATTTTTGCCGAACTAAGTCTTAGTGTTTGCACTCATTCCCTACTCTCTCTCTCTCTCTCTCTCTCTTTATTATTTGAATGTTTTCATGAAATTTGTTGGTAGAAGTGAACTTTGTCCGCTCCATACACTTGCGTATGCATGGGTTAAATGAATCTTGTCCTATTCGTTGTGTTTATCGCCGCCTTGAGCACTGAAATTGGCCTCACTGCAGGTAGAGTTAATGCCTTCTCAATAACCCAATTTTATACATGTGATGGAACCTTTATTTATTTTACTCCTTTTTTTGTACCACACTTTTATAGAATAGCTTCCCTCCACATATGTCCTGGAATCCTATCGTTTTTCATTAGGTATTACCTTAATGCCACGTAATGTTGATACCAAGGGCAATCCAGGAAGCCTACATCAAGAATGTCAGAACAAGATTACGTAATATGGGTGCACCGAAAATAGACATGTTTGAAATTCAAAAGGAATTAAGTCAATGATCTCTGAGAGCATCTCCGTAACGTCTCCTTTCCGAGCCTGCTTCCTGACGTCATAATTATCAGTTGTCCTACGCAGTTCTAATTTTAATGACGGATCGTAGTAATACATAACAACATTTTCTCCTTTCCTCCCCCTCTCGAGCTCTCTTTGATGAATTATTTCTACTTGTTAAAACTTTCAGCAACACCAATTAATCCGAGACCGGTCGACGCTGTAATATGGACTCCCGGAGGAACCCTAGGACATGATAATCTAGTCAGTTTCATCGTAAAACGTGATATTCTGCCTTGGTCCCTTGGTGGACAGACCTGTATTTTTACTGTGTCATTTCGAAAGGCGTAGCAGCATTCATTCAAATTTTTTATGAAATTGCCATTTTTTTCAGTAAAAGCCACACATGCTGTTACACAGTTGTCATAGATATCTGAGGCAATTTATTAAAGATTTAAAACGTGGGTTCATGGGAGCGCTTGCGTGACAGCAGTGTACAGATCAATTTTATATCAGTTCATCGTGTTGCAGACTGCGGTATTTGCTTTGCTCCGTTGGTTCGTGAATATCTGGGATTAATGAGTGGTCTGCCCTGCTGTTCCATAATAGCACTTCCATCTCGGAATAGGTTCGCAGTCTTTGCCATCGTGATGTGCCATTTGTGGTACTGCATCTTCGTATAAATGCTTGTGTAGCCTGTTTAGAACAGGATTAAATCACACGGTGAATCTTTTTAAATTTGAATGTATGATAATCCTCAACTCTCCATGGCTCGTGAAGTGCGTGTTAACTTTAATATAGGCTTCAGATAGTGGATACTCATCCTAGGGATATATTATACATTCCATGTGTAGCTGAAGATGATTCGTGGACTCCCTTTGTAGCGGAAAGTGTGATGTGCGAAATCTAAGGGAAATTTCAATGTTATAGAGCTCCACTACAACATTTAGGATAAAGAATGTATCATATAGCTCAGGTATCGTGTTTGTTCATAATGAATGAGGACTGTAGTTAAAAAGTAGGGGAAAAATTTCGATAAACGAATGTCTTACGTTTACTGCTTGACTGTGTGTATTGAACGAGAGTTATACAACGGAATAAGGAGACACATGTAATGTAACACAGGTTAAATTTCTAAATTCCAAATAGCATAAGCTCGCTGTAGGCTCGATATAAATAAACACTGAACTGTGAGCTTCAGTTTGGAACCGCGTGACCGCTACGGTCGCAGGTTCGAATCCTGCCTCGGGCATGGATGTGTGTCATGTCCTTAGGTTAGTTAGGTTTAAGTAGTTCTAAGTTCTAGGGGACTGATGACCTTAGAAGTTAAGTCCCATAGTGCTCAGAGCCATTTGGAACCTGAACTGTGACAACTGGATTTCATGCCATTCCCCGTAAAGAAGCTGCTCCTTCAACATGTGAGACATTACATATTGATAATGCATCACTGTTTCTCAAACGGGATCACATAGGGTAACTTATATTAAAATTTATCAACCTTCAGGTCTTGGAAAGACCTGTTCCTTTAATCCACACGACCATTCTTTGGTATTAACAATAATGTGAATGGAGGAAGGCACTTTGGCTTATAGGCTTTAAATCGTACTCACCATTAGTAAACGTGTTCAGCACCAAATAGTAGTGCAAAAATAGGTTCGTCGAAGCTCATTCTTCTTATACTGCACGGTTGTCGAACAATTGTGCCTCTTTCGTCTACCATACATATTCTTAGCGTTCATGCAGAGCGAAATTGTGCAGTGGTAAGAATATGGACAGCGTGTTTTGAGTGATTTTCGAAAATTCAGTCTAAGTCATGTCAGTTGATTTATACGTCACACGAAGAGATGCTTAACTTGGAAGAAAATAAAATTATTTGTTTTGTAAACAGAAAACGCCTTCTCTTGCTGCGACTGAATTTTATTCTCCAACATGGATTTCGCCTTCTTGGCTTTAAGTATCATCACAGCAATCTATACTGATACAGTCATGTTTCACTTTTGTTTTGATACATGTTGTTGTTGCAGTGGTCTTCAGTCCTGAGACTGGTTTGATGCAGCTCTCCATGCTACTCTATACTGTGCAAGCTTCTTCATCTCCCAGTACTTACTGCAACCTATATCCTTCTGAATCCGCTTAGTGTATTCGTCTCTTGGTCTCCCTCTCCGATTTTTACCCTCCACGCTGCCCTCCAATGCTAAATTTGTAAACCCTTGATGCCTCAGAATATGCCCTACCAACTTATCCCTTCTTTTAGTCAAGTTGTGCAGCAAATTTCCCTTCTCTCCAATTCTATACAATACCTCCTCATTAGTTATGTGATCTACCCATATAATCTTCAGCATTCTTCTGTAGCACCACATTTCGAAAGCTTCTATTCTCTTCTTGTCCAAACTATTTATCATCCATGTTTCACTTCCATACATGGCTACATACCGTACAAATACCTTCAGAAACTACTTCCTGACACTTGTATCTATACTCGATGTTAACAAATTTCTCTTCTTCAGATACGCCTTCCTTGCCATTGCCAGTCTACATTTTATATCCTCTCTACTTCGACCATCATCAGTTTTTTTGCTCCCCAAATAACAAAACCCCTTTACTACTTTAAGTGTCTCACTTCCTAACCTAATTCCCTCAGCATCACCCGACTTAATTCGACTACATTCCATTATCCTCGTTTTGCTTATAATGAAGTTCATTTTATATGCTCCTTTTAAGACACTGTCCAATCCGTTCAACTGCTCTTACATGTCCTTTGCTGTCTCTGACAGAATTACAATGTCGTCGGCGAACCTCAAAGTGTTTATTTCTTCTCCCTGGATTTTAATACCTTCACAGAATTTTTCTTTTGTTTCCTTTACAGATCGCTCCATATACAGATTGAATTACATCGGGGACAGGCTACAACCCTGTCTCACTCCCTTCCCAACCACTGCTTCCCTTACATGCCCCTCGACTCTTATAACTGCCATCTGGTTTCTGTAAAAATTGTAAATAGCCTTTCGCTCCCTACATTTTACCCATGCCACCTTTAGAATTTGAAAGACACTATTCCACTCAACATTGTCAAAAGCTCTCTCTAAGTCTACAAATGCTAGAAACGTAGGTTTACCTTTCCTTAATCTATTTTCTAAGATAAGTCGTGGCGTCAGTATTGCTCCACGTGTTCCAACATTTCTACGGAATCCAAACTCATGTACCCCGAGGTCGGCTTCTACCAGTTTTTCCATTCGTCTGTAAAGAATTCGTGTTAGTATTTTTCAGCTGTGACTTATTAAACTGATAGTTCGCTAATTTTCGCATCTGTCAACACCCGCTTTCTTTGGGATTGGAATTATTATATTCTTCTTGAAGTCTGAGGGTATTTCGCCTGTCTCATACATCCTGCTCACCAGATGGTAGAGTTTTGTCAGGGCTGGCTCTCCCAAGGCCTACAGTAGTTCCAATGGAATGTTGCCTACTCCCGGGGCCTTGTTTCGACTCTGGTCTTCCAGTGCTCTGTCAAATTCTTCACCCAGTATCGTATCTCCCATTTCATCTTCATCTACATCCTCTTCCATTTCCATAATATTGTCCTCACGTACATCGCCCTTGTATACACCCTCTATATATTCCTTCCACCTTTCTTGTTTCCCTTCTTTACTTTGAACTGGGTTTCCATCTGAGCTCTTGATGTTCATGCAAGTGGATCTCGTTTCTGCAAAGGTCTCTTTAATTTTCCTGTAGGCAGTATCTATTTTACCCCTTGTGAGATAAGCCTCTACACCCTTACATTCGTCCTCCAGCCATCCCTCCTTATTCACTTTGCACTTCCTGTCGATCTCATTTTTGAGACGTTTGTATTACTTTTTGCCCGCTTCATTTACTGCGTTTTTATATTTTCTCCTTTCATCAATTAAATTCAATATTTCTTCTGTTACCCAGGGATTTCTACAAGCCCTCGTCTTTTTACCTACTTGACCCTCTGCTGCCATCACTACTTCGTCCTTCAGAGCTACCCAGTCTTCTTCTACTGTATTTCTTTCCCCCATTCTTGTCAAATGTTCCCTTATGCTCTCCCTGAAACTCTGTACAACCTCTGATTTAGGCAGTTTCTCCAGGTCCCATCCCCTTAAATTCCCACCTTTTTGCAGTTTCTTCAGTTTTAATCTACAGTTCATAACCAATAGATTATGGTCAGAGTCCACATATGTCCCTGGAAATGCCTTACAATTTAAAACCTGGGTCCTAAATCTCTGTCTTACCATTATATAATCTATCTGATACCTTCTAGTCTCTCCAGGATTCTTGCATGTATACAGCCTTCTTTTACGAGTCTTGACCAAGTGTTAGCTATGATTAAGTTATGCTCTATGCAAAATTCTACCAGACGGCTTCCTCTTTCATTTCTTAGCCCCAATCCATATTCACCTCCTATGTTTCCTTCTCTCCATTTTCCTACTCTCGATTTCCAGTCACCCATGACTATTAAATTTTCGTCTCCCTTCACTACCTGAATAATTTCTTTTATCTCATCATACATTTCATCAATTTCTTCATCATTTGCTGCAGAGCTAGTTGGCATATAAACTTGGACTACTGTAGTAGGCATGGGCTTCGTGTCTGTCCTGGCCACAATAATGCGTTCACTATGCTGTGTGTAGTAGCTCACCCGTACTCCTATTTTTTTATTCATTATTAAACCTACTCCTGCATTACTCCTATTGGATTTTCTATTTATAACCCTGTATTCACCTGACCAAATGTCTTGTTCAAAAAAATGGCTCTGAGCACTATGCGGCTTAACTTCTGAGGTCATCAGTCCCATAGAACGTAGAACTACTTAAACCCAACTAACCTAAGAACATCACACACATCCATGCCCGTGGCAGGATTCGAACCTGCGACCGTAGTGGTCGCGCGGTTCCAAACTGTAGCGCCTAGAACCGCTCGGCCACTCCAGCCGGCCAATTGTCTTGTTCCTCCTGTCACCAAACTTTACTAATTCCCACTATATTTAACTTTAACCTATCCATTTCCCTTTTTAAATTTTCTAACCTACATGCCCGATTAAGTGAATTGACATTCAACGCTCCGATCCGTAGGACGCCAGTTTTCTTTCTCCTGATAACGACGTCCTCTTGAGAAATCCCCGCCCGGAGATCCGAATCGGGGACTATTTTACCTCCGGAATACTTTACCCAAGAGGACGCTATTATCATTTAGCCATACAGTAAAGCTGCATGCCCTCGGGAAAAATTGCGGCTGTAGTTTCCCCTTGCTTTCAGCCGTTCGCAGTACCAGCACAGCAAGGCCGTTTTGATTAGTGTCGCAAGGCCAGATCAGTCAATCATGCAGACTGTGGCCCCTGCAACTGCTGAAAAGGCTGCTGCCCCTCTTCAGGAACCACACGTTTGTCTGGCCTCTGAACAGATACCCCTCCATTGTGGTAGCACCTCCGGTACAGCCATCTGCATCGCTGAGGCACGCAAGCCTGCCCACCAACGGCAAGGTCCATGGTTCATGGGGGGAAGTTTGATATATAGTATTTCTAAATTATAAAACATTTCACATCTCGCTGTCTTATAATCCAGTCTTTGTATGCTCCAGTTTATCTGGCAATAGCAGGTCCACCTTATATGCCTTGTATGTACTGCGCCGGTCGAAGTGGCCGTGCGGTTCTAGGCGCTGCAGTCTGGAACCGCGAGACCGCTACGGTCGCAGGTTCGAATCCTGCCTCGGGCATGGATGTGTGTGATGTCCTTAGGTTAGTTAGGTTGAACTAGTTCTAAGTTATAGGGGACTAATGACCTCAGAAGTTGAGTCCCATAGTGCTCAGAGCCATTTGAGCCATTTTTTTGTATGTACTGCGCTAATGTTCATTAAATTTGTGTTTCAGATAACAAGTCCGTTGATGTGGTTATTATATTATCTTCCTTAAAGGTTTCCCACTTTCATATTAAGTTCATCATTCCATGTATATATTAAACTACTCCTTCCAAAGAACTCTTAACGTATAATTACACTGATTATAATAGTGGTGATACGACCAGTGTTAGCGAAGCTGTATTCTGGAAATGAAAATATATAACATATCGTCCTTATCACACACGTACTTATCGCAAGATAAAACAAACAGCAAGTGATATGCGATACAAACTGAACTACAGTGCACCGCCGGTAATTGCAGGCAATTACTCATTACAATTAATAAAAGTACAGACAGTTACCAAATTATTGACATATGTATTTGGTCGATTAACTGAATAAAAATAAAGGTAACAAGATTCATTATAAATCCGTAGTATAACATGTTCCATTGGTGCAATGCATGGTACTTGCCAGATCAGGAATCATAGAAGTAGCTCACTGCCAAATGTGTTATGCGACAAATATCAAAACGGTGGCTCAGTTCCTGCCACACATGAAGCAGCTGGTCTCTCACTATCGAATTTACATCTTCAAAAATGCGATGTCGCAGACCTTCAAGAGTGTCAGGCATCGAGAGGAAAAAACGTGGTCTTTTACGTAACCCCACACACAAAAGTTACTTGTTTTTATCCCCCCTATATCTGACACACGTGAAAGTCTGCGACAGCGCATTTTTGAAGCAGTGAATTCGATTACGAGAGACCAAGTGCTTCCAGTGTTGCAGGGAATGAGCCACCGTTTTGATATTTGCCATGAAACACATGGTGCTCACATTCATTGCATAAAAATTTTAACATTTTTCTTTCCAGGAACGTTGAAATTTTGTTTCTATCTTTTGTAGCCTTTTGTAGCATGGAAGAAAATTGGTTCGTACTTTTGGAAAAGCCTTATATTTGCCCTCGGTTTCTAAAATCGTATGAATCTTCGGCACGAGAAATCTGTGTGCTACACTGACGTAAAGCCATTACTTGAAAGCATCCCTTTCCTTATCTGCCACATTCCATGCTCTGAAATTGCACCCTGTAAAGCACTGTCCCTAAAATATTTCTCTTCTGGTTTGAGGTCACTTTTGCAAATAGTTATGGCTTGGTTCAAGAATCATAACAGAAGGTTGTATACATGGAAGAATCCTGGAGATACTAGAAGGTATCAGATAGATTATATAATGGTAAGACAGAGATTTAGGAACCATGTATTAAATTGTAAGACATTTCCAGGGGCAAATGTGGTCTCTAACAACAATTTATTAGTTATGAACAGTAGTTTAAAACTGAAGAAACTGCGAAAAGGTGGGAATTTGAGGAGATGGGACCTGGATAAACTGACTAAACCAGAAGTTGTACAGAGTTTCAGGGAGAGCATAAAGGAACAATGGACAGGAATGGGGGAAAGAAATACGGTAGAAGAAGACTGGGTAGCTTTGAAAGATGAAGTAGCGAAGGCAGCAGAGGATCAATTAGGTAAAAAGACGAGGGCGAGTAGAAATCCTTCGGTAACAGAACAAATATTGAATTTAATTGATGAAAGGAAAAATATAAAAATTCAGTAAATGAAGCAGACAAAAAGGAATACAAACGTCTCAAAAATGAGATCGACAGAAAGTGCAAAGTGAATAAGCAGGGACGGTTGGAGGACGAATGTAAGGATGTAGAGGCTTATCTCACAAGGGGTAAGATAGATACTGCCTACAGTAAAATTGAAGGGACCTTTGGAGAAAAGAGAACCACTTGTATGAATATCAAGAGCTCAGATGGAAACCCAGTTCTAACGAAAGAAGGGAAAGCAGAAAGGTCGAAGGAGTATATAGAGGGACTATACGGGGGCGATGTACTTGAGGACAATATTATGGAAATGGAAGAGAATGTAGATGAAGATGAAATGGGACATACGATACTGCGTGAAGAATTTGTCAGAGCACTGAAAGACCTGAGTCGAAACAAGGCCCCGGGAGTAGGCAACATTCCATTGGATCTACTGTAGGCCTAGGGACAAAACCCTACCATCTGGTGAGCAGGATGTATGAGACAGGCGAAATACCCTCAGACTTCAAGAAGAATATAATAATTCCAATCCCAAAGAAAGCAGGTGTTGACAGATGCGAAAATTAGCGAACTATCAGTTTAATAAGTCACAGCTGCAAAATACTAACACGAATTCTTTACAGACGAATGGAAAAACTGGTAGAAGCCGACCTCGGGGAAGATCAGTTTGGATTCTGTAGAAATGTTGGAACACGTGGATCAATACTGACGCCACGACTTATCTTAGAAAATAGATTAAGGAAAGGTAAAACTACGTTTCTAGCATTTGTAGACTTAGAGAAAGCTTTTGACAATGTTGATTGGAATACTCACTTTCAAATGCCGAAGGTAGCAGGGGTAAAATACAGGGAGCGAAAGGTTATTTACAATTTGTACACAAACCAGATGGCAGTTAAAAGAGTCGAGGGGCACGAAAGGGAGGCAGTGGTTGGGAAGAGAGTGAGACAGGGTTGTAGCCTGTCCCCGATGTTTTTCAATCTGTATATGGAGCGATCTGTAAAGGAAACAAAAGAAAAATTCGGAGTAGGTATTAAAGTCCATGGAGATGAAATAGAAATGTTGAGGTTCGCCGATGACATTGTAATTCTGTCAGAGACAGCAAAGGACTTGGAAGAGCTGTTGAACGGAATGGACAGTGTCTTGTGTTGTGTCTAGACAAGACAGCCTAGAGACAATGAGAGGAGCCGAAAGGCACGCGCTAAGCTAAAGCAGGTCTGAAACGGGATACGTAATGAGTGCTGTAAAGAAAAGTACGTAGCTTCTGGAATACTTAACTTTAATCCATCCTTTTGGTACATCTGGAGATTGTGGCGATACAAGTGAGACTCTTTAGATACATGCAATGTAACTAATGGCGCCTTGCTAGGTCGTAGCCATTGACTTAGCTGAAAGCTATTCTAACTATTGGCTCGGCTAATGAGCAATGCTTCGTCCATGTAGTCGCTAGCAAAGTCGTCCGTACAACTGGGGCGAGTGCTGGTCCGTATCTCGAGACCTGCCTTGTGGTGGCGCTCGGTCTGCGATCCCTGACAGTGGCGACACGTGGGTCCGACATGTACTAGTGGACCGCGGCCGATTTAAAGCTACCACCTAGCAAGTGTGGTGTCTGGCGGTGACACCACATCTTGAAAGGAGGATATAAGATGAACATCAACAAAAGTAAAACGAGGATAATGGAATGTAGTCGAATGAAGTCGGGTGATGCTGAGGGAATTAGATTAGGAAATGAGACACTTAAAGTAGTAAAGGAGATTGGCCATTTGGGGAGCAAAATAACTGATGATGGTCAAAGTAGAGAAGATAGAAAATGTAGACTGGCAATGGCAAGGATGGCGTTTCTGAAGAAGAGAAATTTGTTAACATCGGGTATAGATTTAAGTGTCAGGAAGTCGTTTCTGAAGGAATTTGTATGGTGTGTAGCCATGTATGGAAGTGGAACATGGACGATAAATAGTTTGGACAAGAAGAGAATAGAAGCTTTCGAAATGTGGTGCTACAGAAGAATGCTGAAGATTAGATGGGTAGATCACATAACTAATGAGGAGGTATTGAATAGAATTGGGGAGAAGAGGAGTCTGTGACACAATTTGACAAGAAGAAGGGAGCGGTTGGTAGGACATGTTCTGGGGCATCAAGGGATAACAAAATTAGCATTGGAGGGCAGCGTGGAGGGTAAAAGTCGTTGAGGGAGACCATGAGATGACTACACTAAGTAGATTCAGAGGGATGTAGGTTGCAGTAAGTACTGGGAGATGAAGAAACTTGCACAGGATAGGGTAGCATGAAGAGCCGCATCAAACCAGTCTCAGGACTGAAGAGCACAACAATAACAACATAACTTTTATCTAATCTTCATCGAAATATGTACACTGATCAGCCAGAACATTATGACCACCGACCTATTGCCGACATGAAGCCGTCCAGGCGATTGCAGTGTCTCCTGGCGATAGATTGCTGCTAGTCAGACACACGCAAGGTGCATGTAATATCATTGAGCGTTCTGTCCATGTGTAGAATGGGGAACGCGCGCGGTGTATACGAGTTTCAACAAGGGTCGATTGTGATGGCCCGGAGGCTGGGTACGAGCACTTCGGAAATTGCACTTCTTGTCTGGAGGTCGAGGAATGTTGTGGCGAGTGTCTTCAACACGTGACGAAGCCAAGATGACATCACATGCAGACGTCGTCGGGTTGGCTACCCCTCATTACTGATGTCGGACGTCATAGGGTGGAGAGACTGATAATACATGACAGGCGGCGAACTGTGGTGAAACTATGAGACTATAATGCTGATAACAACACAAGTGCGTCTCAATACACTGACCCCCGAACACTCCCAAAGATGGGCTTCCTCAGACGACGACCCATATATGTGCCAATGTAAACATCACGACATCGACCACTACGACTGAAATGCGCGCGTGACCAACGGTAATGGACATTGTCGCAGTACGTTGCATGGTCTGATGAATCCCGATACCTACTTCTTCATGAGAGGGCGCGAATCCCTCGTCATCCAGAGAAACAGCTGCTTGGCACCTTTACTGCGGGGCGGAGACAAGCTGGCGAGGGCTGCATTATGCTCTGGGGATCAATTACCTGGGCTTCCAGGGGTCCAGTCGAGTTCGTGCATTGCATCATGACGGTCAAGTAGTATCGTACAGTGGTTCATGATGATCATGTTGACAGACGGTAGTGACGTTTTTCGACAACATAATGCGCGATGTCATAAAGCCATGAGTGTGTTGGAGTGGTTCGAGGGACGCAATGGAGAATTTTAATTGATGTGCTGCCCCTCCCCCCCCCCCCCCCAACTCCCCAGATCTGACCCTGATTGATCATATTTGGAATGTGATTGAATGTGGCGTCATAGCTGCTCCCCTCCTTATAATTTACGAGGAACTGGTGACTCGTGTGTGCACATGTGGTGCCAACTACCTCCAGCAACCTATCAACGTCTCATTGCTTCCATGGAACAACCTGTCGCCACAGTTATCCGTGCCTAACTTGGACATACCTACTACTAGGTAGGTGGTCACAATGCTCTGGCTGATAGCGTGATTCGCTGTTGAGTAAAAATACGCCATTCCCATGCCGAAAGGCCCTTTAATTCCATGGTACGACGTTTAGATAAGATTAGAATAGATTAGATTCGGTTTTCGTTGCTTAGACCCAAAACCATGATGGTTCACGTGGGTGTGGAACAAGTAAGATGGTATAACACGAAAAACAAAATATTATAATATAGTACTCACTATGCCAATCATTTGTCACGAGCTTGTCAAAATATGTGAATACATTACAGTAAATTAGAACTGCTAATATTTACAGACTTAATACATTGTCAAAATGAAACATAGATGTGCACTTTTAATAAATTCAATCTTGGCTATTGTGACCAAGTACTGTCAAAATTGAAATCTAACAGACATTTTTACTTAAACTGCTCTAACAGCCCCTGTTTAGATATTCAAATATATAGTAGAACGAGATGTCTATCAAAAAGTCTTTCATACGCACTTTGAACTGTGCTTTATCTCAAATCAAGTTTTTGATGGTTGCTGGCAATTTATTGAAGACGTCTGTACCTGAATATGAATTTCATACTCCGCATCTCTTTCTGGAATTTACATCCTCCACTACTTACCCCCTCCACGAATACTCCGTACAAAGACTGTACATGACGCATTAGAAATGCATCTGCCGCCAATTGTACGAAGACAAGTTTCCCCAGATGATATGGCGTCGTGTGTGGAAAGCGATACATGTAGGCTTTCTCTACACCAGCGTCGAATCTGCCTAGTATATCACCGTCAATGGGAAACAAGTCAACCAAATTCGCATTCACTGCATCCGCCTCGCTGACACACCCTATGTGTTCAGTGCAGTGCGTTGCGAGTTAGACACCCACAGATTCTCATGTGGTCCGTGGTCTGTCTTTTGGAAGCTCGTGCGGCGTATCTTAGCTTTGATTACCCGACAGGCACCCGCTCAGATCACTTTCCAGACACTTTTATTCCCAGATGTGATTCATTACGCTGCGACGAAAAGTAACGCCGTGGACTGGATATGTAGCAATACGGTCTGCCACCTTCTCGGGGCCGACGAGAAGTCGGAACTGGGTTATTGGACATACCATAATGATCGACAATTGCTCGCAACGCCAGATACAAGCAGTTACATAGTATGTCTGTGTTTGTGTGTGTCTGTGTGTCTGTGTGTGTGTGTGTGTGTGTGTGTGTGTGTGTGTATGTGTGTGTGTGTGTGTGTGTGAGTGTGTGTGTGTGTGTGTGTGTGTGAGTGTGTGTGTGTGTGTGTGTGTGTGTGTGTTTTATATATAATGAAATAAAAAAAGTCCCTACAAAATTAGATTCATTTTCATAGCTTCTCTGTGTGTTCTCTGCCCCTACTTTCTTCCTTTCGTTGCCCGTTTTAGTCATAGGTTAGTTGTTTTGGGACAGGCATAAACAGGCACCAATGCCTGACGAGGTGCAGTTCTTTCCTTTTTTTTTTTCTTGTAGGACACAAGTGGCAGTGGCAAGTCGATCATTTTTTTTGTGTAGTTTTCTTTTCCTGCCGAGGGTCGAAAGAAAAAGATGACGTTGTGATTAACGCACCTGCCTAGTATGCAGGAGATCCGTGATTTGAATCCCGGCCTGGTACATATTTTCACTAGTCGCCGTTGATTCAGGGTAATTTGCCGATGCAGCTGACAGCAGTGATCCCCTCCATTTCCTTTTCTTTCTTCCCCTCTCCACCTTCAATTTACATAAATTATTATTATTATTATTATTATTATTATTGTCATTACTGCTACATTGGGTTTATTAACGTTGTTTTCCAGCAGTGGAACTACATAAACAAGACATGCTGCAACACAGCAACTGTACACGCCATCACCACCTATCAGTGAAAAACGACTGGGTGGATGTTTTTTAAAGATAGTGAATTACTGGACCTACTGTATCGTTTTTATTGATGTATTAAAATTAGGAAAAAGAATAATTTCACAGAATTTTTTCCTATTTTCCTCAGTACCATCCTGTAGACAGTAGCTCTGTGAGTGGGGTACAGTAATAACAAAATAACTAATGGTTTGTTAACAGTCTATTGTAAAACATGTACAGGGTGAAGCGAAATTCGCTAACTCGGGCTTTACAGCGTGACTCCCCACATGCCATCGATAAAAAGATGTCTATCACAAAAAATTTTCTGGCGAGTACATCCGGCAGACAAAGGACAATAAAGAGTGGCAATCTGGCAACACCGTAATCACATGTATGGCAATTACCTCTTTCAGGACGGATTAGTCTTGCTGTACAATTGGTGCAATGCATAGTGTCTCCTCGCCCGTCGAGCGAGCAGGTCGTAGTTAACTTCCGCCTGTGCCGCAGCGCCGCTTGTGTCGAACCTACTCAGTCTTTTTGGATCGGCCGGAGTCACATCGTAGTTGCGTCGCGGAGTTTGTCTTGGCAGCGGTGTTTTCTGCCCGCACCATGGTGTCTATTGAGTTTCCTAAGTCTGTTCCTCGTCGAACTACTGTTCGTTTCAGTTTTAACAAGAGCACGCGTCGTGTCCAGCCCGGCTCCTTAAAGCTGCGCTGGGTAGCCGCGCGGTCTTGGGCGCCTTGCCACCGTTCGCACGGCTCCCCCCGCGGAGGTTCGAGTCTTCCCTCGGGCGTAGGTGTGTGTGTTGTCCTTAGTGTAAGTTAGTTTAAGTTAGATTAAGTAGTGTTTAAGCTTAAGTACCGATGACCTCAGCAGTTTGGTCTTATAAGACCTTACGACAAATTTCTAAATTTCCGGCTCTTTAGAAATTCACAATTGGTTGGCTGATGTTATCCGTCTTCCTCTTGATCAGGTAGATAGTGCTTACTTTGATTCTGATTTGTATACGTCCTTTGTGAAGTTTTATGATCACGTTCAAGTATAACGTCTTCTCTCTCGGGTTGGTTCTAAAGTGTTGTTTACACATCGAGATGGTTCCGTTAGTCAAGTTCTCCTTGAAAATGCGGCACTCGAGTATACTCCGGTTGGAGTTCATAACCTTCCTCCTGAAGTGGACGATTCATTTCTTAAAACAGCGTTGATTTCGTTTGGGGTAATACGACATATCCGAAGGGAAGGCTGGTCAGCACAACATCGCTTCCAGTGTTATAATGGTATCTGGACTGTGGACGTGAGCGTTAAAAAGAATATTCCTTCCCACTTAACTGTTTGTGGTTACTGGATCCATGTTACATATGCAGGGGAAGAAGGAATCTGTTTTCTCTGTAACGAAAGCGGTCATCTCAGATCCGATTGTCCACGTCGTACTATTGTTCTGACGTCCTCTTATCAAAAACTTCTTTCTTTAACATTAGCATATATAGTGCCTTCGCAGTCTATGACAGCCAATCTCCAGCTTTAAGCGGTGTTGGGGCAACACTACTTCCTAATCCTCGCGAATGTCCACAGTTACCGGCGCGCTCCAGTGCGGCCTCTGTCCATGAAGGGACGACGGCTCCTGCGGCGCAAGTCAAACGCCGGCGGACTAAGGATGGTACAGATTGAGAGAGCGCCCCTCTCCAGTCTCGTTCTTCTGATACGGCGATGACACAGGGTGCACCTTCTGGCGGTAATGAGTTGTCTACTGACGTTAATTGTGATTCCGGTACTACCAGAGATGATGTAGCTGCTTCTGTTGATGTTGAAATGTGTGTTGTATCTGCGTCCCCAACTTCACCTGTAGACGCGACGGTCCCCGTGAGTTCAGATGTTCCCGCAGAGACGTTGCCTGCTGGCCAGTCTTTACAGTGCTCCAGTGAAATACCACCCTTCCTTCACACTGAGACGGGATTCTACAGGTTCTCATCCTGATGATCAGGTGATGCATTCCGACAATGGCACTGCATTACCTGTCTCCTCTACCTGATGTTGCTGTTAAGTTCTTCTAAGTTGTGCTCCCCGATTTACGATGAGTGCAGTAGACATGGCTCCTCTATTAAATCGGAGCTTGACATGCCCCCAACACTTCCACATCAAGAGTGTATGTTTTCACGGAGTGGTTTGAAACAGCGTTTTCAACCTGCACATGTAGCGGCGCATCGTAAAAAGAGAAACGAGGATTCCTAGGCTTCTGGTGGGAAGGATTAGAATGATACCTTCTTCCCACCGCCTCCGGACGTTGAGGAGAGAAGGGCGTGATGAGTGCATTTTCCTTAGTGTTGTTCCCTTGACTTTACATGTGGTAACGGATATAGGCATATACATTTTTCATCCTCAATGTTAATAGGATATGTTCCCTACTACGGATTGCTGCTTTACGCCAGTTTATTTACGATTCCCAAACTGATATCGTGTGTTTACAAGACGTACTATTTGATGTGTTTTGTCTTTCTGGATACTCTATGTTTTTCAGTGTCGCGCCTGAAAATTCTACCAGTGTAGCTTTGCTTTATCGAGATGGAATCCCGCAGGAGGACTTAGAAACGCTCGATGATGGCACGGTATAGGCTGTAGTTCTTGTGACCTCACCTTAATTTTTCTTTACTCTCCGTCTGGATCCGGTCGTTCATCCGACCGTGGTTTTGTAAGGAAGAAGTTGTTTCTTTATTCCGACGGAAACAGCGCTAGGTTTTGTTGGGGGCCGATTTTAACTGCGTCTTACGTCGTGTGATCACACCCCCAGTTATACATATTGTCATGAACTTAATGATACGGTGACGTCTTTGTATCTCCGAGATGCTTGGGTTTGCAGATATCCTACATTGGAGGGATGTGGGACCGCTTTTATTTATCTGCACCCAACTGTAGTCATCTTCTATTGATTGATGTAATTCATGCCAATTTCACTGATCACTGTGCTGTTTCAATAACTTTTAACCACATCCCGCAGCGGGTCCATCTCTCGCGCTCCTTATGGACGCTAAACACTTTACATCTCACGGACCTCTCTCTGGAAGTCATCATCGCAGACTTATGGCGGCGGACAATCCAGTCCCAGGCAAGTTATCCCTCAGTTCTAGAATGATTGGTTACCTTTGCTAAACCTCTGATTCGAAATATACTCAAGCATTTTAGCGCTGAAAAAGCGGCTGAAATAAGACGAACTAGATAATTTTATTATGGTGTCCTTCGCGATCTTTACTATAATGTTCGTAATGCCCCCTTGAGAGTCGTAGACGTCCACCGTGAGAAGGCAAAACTTCTACAACTTAAACGTAGGCAAACGGATGGTGTTCGATTGCGTTACCAGCCTCGTTGAATTGTATAGGACGAGTTGGCCTCTCTCTGTCATCTTCTTCGGGTTCACAAGTGATCTCAAAGGACGTGTCTTACTACCATTCGTTCTGTAAACTGGCGTTAGTGGTCCTCCCAATCGTATATCATGCGTGAACTTTACCAGTACTTTTCCGATCTTTATACTGAAGTGGATTCAGACGGTCTACCTCCTTGACAGTGTTGTTAGCCAGCTCTCCAGGAAGAGTTTTTCTCTGTATTCTAGCGCGATGGTGTACTTGAAATTGTGGCTCTTTCTCCCTCCTACAAATCGCCTGGCTTCGATGGCCTTCCCAAAGAATTTTGTATTCGATTTTGGCCCCTGACAGGAGATATGATACCTTCTATGGTGAATGAAGTATTCCACGGAGGCCTTATCACGACCAGCTTTACGGTTGCTAAAATAGCCCTGATCCATAAAAAGCCGGGACGTTAGTGTGTGGATCAGGTCGGCCCGATAACCCTCTTCAACTATGATTATAAAATAGTCGCGCGACCGGTAAATAGCAGACTATCGGTGTTGCTGGCTACTATCCTCGCGAGCCATCAAAGTTGTCTTTTGGTTCGTACTCTCCTGACTCCAGTTGCTGAATTTCGTGATCTCATTTCGATTGCTTCCACCATTCGCGTGCCAAGAGCTTTGCTTTTCATTGATTTTCACGAAGCGTTAGACCGTGTTAATTATGGATTTCTTATGCGAGTATTGACAACTGTTGGTTTTAACGATGCTGCAAGACGGCTGTTTAGCTCTTTAATTACTGGTATTCGGGCGTCCATTGACGTAAATGGCCGTCGTACGTCTGTCATCGGGGTGTGTCAGGGCGTCCTTCAAGGGAGTCCATTATCTATGTCGTTCTATGTTCAGTTGGAACCCTTATTGCGATCTATAGCTGCTCGTTTGGGTGGCTGTTCGCTGTTGGGAGAAAGGTTTACCGTTCGTGAATATACTTATGACGTTATGGTTCTTCTCCGTACCCATGATGATATACCACTTCTGACGGAAGTTTTGGATACTTTGTGTCGTCTTACGGGAGCGCGGGTTAATGACCAAAAATGTCGCTTATTCAGTTTTCGAGGGTCTGACGCTGTTGATATTCCGTAGGCTTCGAACGTCACCCGATATCAATTGTTAGGTGCTATAATTGACAGTTGTCCGCTAAAGATGGCTACAATAGACTGGAAGTCTGTCACGGATAAAATTCAGGGAGCAATCATTGAATACGAGCGTCGCTCTCTCTCGATTCTTCATAAGGTCCGGACCATGGAAACGTATGTATTAAGTAAGGCTTATTTTATTGCACAAATGTTTCCACTTCCTGCGATGATGTACCGCAAGTTGCAAAGTTTAACTGGCAGGTTTATGTCGCGCAACTCTGTATTTCGCGTGCGTTACGGTGTAACAGCGCGTCCCCGTCTGCTGGGAGATTTGGGCCTCCCTGACATTCGAGTTAAGGCTTCTACCTTATTCATCCGTCGCACTGTTTTAACATGACTACGCGTCCCCCAGTCACTTACAGCTCGCCTTCATGACTGTATCCGACCGCCGAGTTTAATACCTCCCGTAGATACTGGTAGAATTAGTTATAAACTAAGGAACGTTAAGGAATTTTTTCTTTAAGTCAGTTATTTAGGAGTAGTTATCCTTTCCCAAGCGAATCTCTCCCTAAAAATGTTGTTATGCTGCTGGCCAATTCCGCATAGTATTCTTTTCTTCTGAGGACGTCGGAGGCAGCTATCTCGGAGGAGATTCTCGTGCACCCCGATTCAACCTTCTTTCTCCGATCGAAGAACAAAGCCATCATGCGGCTTGTTGGACATTATGTCCACTACGTGATGGTGAGTGAATATGACGCAGATCCGAGTGCCTTTTCCCAATATATGGCCACAGCCCATTGGACATGGGTCTGGATGCCAAGTTATCGAGAGATTTTTCTTATGTGCTGTATCTTGCTTTTCTTCGACCAGGTTGAGTTGAAATCCCCCCTTTTTTGTGTACTCTCTTGTTTGGATTTAAATGTTACACGATGTAGGAGTGGAGGAGGAAACAAGGTGTGGGCACGTTAAAATGAACGCCATAGTCCTTTATATACGTTTTTCTGTTTTAACCCTTTTGGGTTTTCGAAATGACTTATTTTGTTTTATTTTCAATTGATTGCCTTAAATAACTGCTTCGGAGGCCGAACACAAAATAAAAAAAAGAAACTCGGAAATCGGTGGATCGCTGGGTTGAATCTCGCTCACATTTTTTTATTTATATTTTGCCAACATTCGTCGCATTGTTTCGTACACATTCCATTTGAAGGGGAATTTGATGAAAAGGCACGTGTATTTGCATGAGCATTTATTGTATTTCCAGTATTATTTGATTATATAAAAAAAGTGGATTGAGTTTTGGGTTGGCATGCAGGAGGTCGAGGTTTCGATCCTGCGTTGGGACGCATTTTTTTTATTTGCTAATTTCATTCTGACGTTTCATCCTGTATTATACATCGTTTTTTAGCTCACATATATCCTACATTTACAACATTTTGTAACGCTGAACATAACAAATGCATCGTTAGATAAATAAGATAGCCTGAAGAATTACAATAAATAGAAAGTTGAAACAAATTATCTGTCATAGGACGGAATAACTACAAAAACAATATCAGTTTCGAGATTCTAAGGATGATAGCACAGTACAATAAAACAACTTTTCATTTATACTACATGTAGTATGAGCGCTCACATGTCGCACATTGCCGGCTGGTGTGGCCGAGCAGTTCTAGGCGCTTCAGTCTGGAACCGCACGACCGCTACGGTCGCAGGTTCGAATCCTGCCTCGGGCGTGGATGTGTGTGATGTCATTAGGTTAGTTATGTTGAAGTAGTTCTAAGTTCAAGGGACTGATGACCTCATATGTTAAGTCCCATACTGCTCAGAGCCATTTCTTTTGTCGCACATTAGCAATCAGTGACTATAATAACGTCCATATTAACGACCGCATTACCTTCATAACAGAATACGTTGTCCTCAGAACAACAGATGCTCAAAAGGACCTCCCTGCACGACCAAACATCGCGCAACCCACCGAATCGTACTGCTCTGGGCCCTTCGCAGCAAAGCTGAGTCCACAGTAACAAGAGCAGCATGAACACGTACAACCAGTTCTTCGACATTCGTCAGCGGAGTAGAGTACACGTGCTCCTTCAGGTTCCGCTACAGGAAGACAGCCATGGGATTTAGGTCATGTGGATTCGGTGGCCATACAACTGAACTTCCACGTCCGAGCCATTTCCCTGGAAATGTTTCGTCTAAATACTGTCGCAGATTCATTTCAGAGTATGGAGGTGCACCATCATTGTTCTGCGTAATTCATTCCGACACCGTTAATTATGAAATGTTCGGTTTCAAAATACAACTTTTTTCCTAACGGTAATAAAGGTGATGTTTCCACAATCCCTCCGAAATAATCATGCGGGTACAAAACGCGATGACGAAACGCATAATTAGTGGGACCATGGTGATAACAAATACAAATAGTAACAGAGTGTGGCCGTTATTCGCAAAGCACGTTGCTAATCCTACTGGTAACGTAAGGCCCTAACGAAATGTAATGCAACTGAGCGAAGCAAGAATAATAGATGGAACTAATCTATGGGACCAATCAGGGAGAGTACAAAGAAAATAGGTTTCGCATCTACACTATGTGATCAAAAGTATCCAGACACCCTCAAAAACTTACGTTATTCATATTTCACTACTGACCATTAAAATTCCTACACCAAGAAGAAATGCAGATGATAAACGGGTATTCATTGGACAAATATATTATACTAGAACTGACATGTGATTACACTTACACGCAATTTGGGTGCATAGATCCTGAGAAATCAGTACCCGGAACCACCACCTCTGGCCGTAACAACGGCCTTGATACGCCTAGGCATTGAGTCAAATAGAGCTTAGATGGCATGTACAGGTACAACTCCCCATGTCGCTTCAAGACGATACCACAGTTCATCAAGAGTAGTTACTGGCGTATTGTGACGAGCCAGTTGCTCGGCCACCATTGACCAGACGTTTTCAGTTGGTGAGAGATATGGAGAATGTGCTGGCCAGGGCAGCAGTCGAACATCATCTTCATCCTGAAAGGCCCGTACAGGACCTGCAACATGCGGTCGTGCATTATCCTGCTGAAGTGTGGGGTTTCGCAGGAATCTAATGGAGGGTAGAGCCACGGGTCGTAACACATCTGAAATGTAACGTCCACTTTTCACAGTGCCGTTAGTGCGAACAAGAGGTGACCAAGACGTGTAACCAATGGCACCCCATAACTTCACGCCGGGTGATACGCCGGTATGGCGATGAACAATACACGCTTCCAATGTGCGTTCACCGTGATGTCGCCAAACACGGATGCGACCATCATGATGCTGTAAACAGAACCTGGATTCATCCGAAACAATGATGTTTTGCCATTTGTGCACTCAGGTTCGTCGTTGAGTTGACCATCGCAGGCGCTTCCCTGTCTGTGATGCAGCGTCAAGTGTAACTGCAGCCATGGTCTCCGAGCTGATAGTTCATGCTGCTGCAAATGTCGTCGAACTGTTCGTGCAGATGGTTGTGGTCTTGCAAACGTCCCCATCTGTTGACTCAGGAATCGAGACGTGGCTGCACGATCCGTTACAGCCATGCGGATAAGATGCCTGTCATCTTGACTGCTAGTGATACGAGGCCGTTGGGATCCAGCACGGCGTTCCGTATTGCCCTCCTGAACCCACCGACTCCACATTCTGCTAACAGTCATTGGATCTCGACCAACGCGAGCAGCCGGCCGGTGTGGTCGAGTGGTCCTAGGCGCTTCAGTCTGGAACCGGGAGACCGTACGGTCACAGGTTCGAATCCTTCCTGGGGCATGAATGTGTGTGATGTCCTTAGGTTAGTTAGGTTTTAGTAGTTCTATGCTATAGGGGCTGATGACCTCAGCTGTTAAGTCCCATAGTGCTCAGAGCCATTTGAACCAACGCGAGCAGCAATGTCGCGATACGATAAACCGCAACTGTGATAGGCTACAATCCGACCTTTATCAATTCGGAAACGTGATGCTACGCATTTCTCCTCCTTACACAACACATCACAACAACGTTTCACGAGGCAACGCCGGTCAACTGCAATTAGTGTATGTGAAATCGGCTGTAAACTTTCCTTATATCTGCACGTTGTAGGTGTCGCCACCGGCGCCATCCTTGTGTGAATGCTCTGAAAAGCTAATCATTTGCATATCACAGCATCTTCTTCCTGTCGGTTAAATTTCGCGTCTGTAGCACGTCATCTTCGTGGTGTAGCAATTTTAATGGCCAGTAGTGTAGGTGCATTGTGCTGCCACCTACTGCCAGGTACTCTATATCAGTAACCTCAGCAGTCATTAAACATTGTGCGTAGAGCAGAATGAGGCGCTCCGCGGAACTCTTGGACTTCGAACGTGGTCAGGTGATTGGGTGTCACTTGTGTGATATGCCTGTACACGAGATTTTCACTCTCCTAAACATCCCTAGGTCCACTGTTTCCGATGTGATAGTGAAGTGGAAACGTGAAGGGACACATAAAGCACAAAAGTGTACAAGGCCACCTTGGCTTTTGACTGACAGACACCGCCAACAGTTGAAGAGACTCGTTATGTGTGATAGGAAGACCTCTGTCCAGACCATCACACAGGAATTCCAAACTGCATCAGGTTCAAATGGTTCAAATGGCTCTGAGCACAATGGGACTTAACTTCTGAGGTCATCAGTGCCCTAGAACTTAGAACTACTTAAACCTAACTAACCTAAGTACATCACACACAACAATGCCCGAGGCAGTATTCGAACCTGCGACCGTAGCGGTCGCTCGATTCCAGACTCTGTAGCGCCTAGAACAGCTCGGCCACTCTGGCCGGCAAAATGCATCGCGATCCACTGCAAGTACTATGACAGTTAGGCGGGAGGTGAGAAAACTTGTATTTCATGTTCGAGCGGCTGCTCATAAGCCACAAATCACGCTGGTAAATGCCAAACGACCCCTCGCTTGGTGTAAGGAGTGTAAACATTGGACGATTGAACAATGGAAAAACGTTGTGTGGGGTGACGAATCACGGTACACAATTTAGCGATCCGATGACAGGGTGTGGGTATGGCGAATGCCCGGTGAACCTTATCTGCTAGCGTGTGCAGCTTCCGCAGTAAATTTCGGAGGCGGTGGTGTTATGGTATGGTCGTGTTTTTCATGGAGGGCGCTTGCACCCCTTGTTTTTTGTGTGGCATTATCACAGCACAGGCCTGTATTGATGTTTTATACACATCCTTGCTTCCCACTGTTAAAGAGCAATTCGGGGATTGCGACTGCATCTTTCAACACGATCGAGCACCTGTTCCTAATGCACGGCTTGTGGCGGAGTTGTTACATGACAATAACGTGCCTGTTACGGACTGGCCTGCACAGAATCCTGGTCTGAATCCTACTGAACACGTTTGGAATGTTTTTCAACGCTGACTTTTTGCCAGGTCTCACCGACCGACATCGATACCTCTCCTCAGTGGAGCACTCAGTGAGGAATGGGTTGCCATTCCCAAAGAAACCTCCCAGCACATGATTGAACATGCCTGCGAGAGTGGAAGCTGTCATTAAGGCTAAGGGTGGGCCATCACCATACTGAATTCCAGTATTACTGATGGAGAGCCCCACGAACTTGCAAGTCATTTTCAGCCAGGTGTGCGAATACTTTTGATCACGCAGTGTAGTAGATGAAGAGATGAAAATAAATTCACGCACACGAAGTATATGCTGTTTCCTTCAAAGCTGACCAAACTTCCATTTCTACTATTGTGGTAAATAAATGCAAAGGTTTTCTAGGATACCCACAGCAACCGCTGTTGAAGATAGAGATGCCAGATACCGTGCCACCTGGACTAAATTTAACAAATAAAAACATACCATACGACCCAGGATCGAACCCTCAACCTCGTGCATGCTAACCCAAAACACTATGATCTACACCAACTGAAAAGCACAGCTCGAATGTGCTGACAGAGGTAGTTACCATACATGTGATTACAGTGTTGGCAGACTACCATTCTTTAACGTCCATATTCGACCGGATGACTCCCCGGACGAAATCTTGTGACAGATCTTTTTGAACGCTGGCGTGTGAGGAGACCCGAGTGCGCGAATTTCTCTTCTCCCTGTATGTGATATGGTTTGTTAAATGCCTTTTATGTAGTGACGAGTGCATATAAGCTGTTGCTCATATATATATAATCAGCTCACTGAGTTTGAACAAGGTCGAGTAATAGGGCTACGATAAGCTGGACGCTCCTTCTGCAATACTGGCTTTACCGAAAGGGAAGATCATCGTGTTCAGCGCATGGCTCTGCCCTATCATACTGCGTCTGCAGCAGCAAAATGGTTCATATGGCTCTGAGCACTATGGGACTTTACATCTGAGGTCATAAGTCCCCTAGAACTTAGAACTACTTAAACCTAACTTACCTAAGGACATCACACACATCCGTGACCGAGGCAGGATTCAAACCAGCGACCGTAGCAGTCACACGGTTCCGGACTGAAGCGCCTAGAACCACTCGGCCCCGGCGGCCGGCACCACTGCGACACAGCGAACTGATACAGATGGGTTACTTCAAGGACAGTCCGAAGCCAGACGCCCTGTAGCATACATACCATTGACCCCAAACTACCACCGTGCCTGCCTCTGACCCCAAACTACCACCATACGCGACTTCTGTGGCGTCATGAGAGCGCTCATTGAACGGCAGGGTTTGAGGTCTGCTGTGTTTTCTGATGAAAGCTTGTTCTGTGGTGGTGCAAGTGATGGCCGTGTGTTGATTAGAAGGAGGCCAGCTAAGGGCCTGGAACCAACCTCTGCGTGCTACTCACACTGTACCTACACTTGGAGTTATGGTCCAGGGTGCGGTTTCGTGTGATAGCACGAGCAGTCTCGTGGTTGTCGCACGCACCGTGACTGCAAAATTTGTACATCAATCTGTTGATTCGACTGGTTGAGCTGTTATTGATGAACAGAGTTCCAGTAGGTCTTTTCCAACAGGATAATGCTGACAGACATACCAGTGTGGCAACCCAACATGCTCTGCACACTGTCGACATTCTGCCTGGGCCTGCTCGATCACCAGATCCGTCTTCAATCGAGCACATATGGGACATCACAGACGACAGCTCCAGTGTCATCCAGAACTAGCCTTAAACGTCGTTGTATTGACCGACCAAGTGCAAAAGGCATGGAACTTCATTGAACAAACTAATATCCGACACCTATACTACACAATGTATGCACGTTCGCTTGGTTGCACTCAACGATCTGGATGGTGGTTACATTGATTCTTGATGTACCAGTACTTCATATTTCCAATGACTAGTCTCGCATTTACAGTAACGTGTAGTCTTGCAGTGTTATTTTCTTAAATATATTACCTTGATCTATGTATTCCCGACATTTCATTACTCTCCACAAATAATTTTTTGGTGCTGCAATTTTTTATCAGCATCTATGTGTGTATAAAATAGAGCATTTACATGACTGTAGAGAGAGGATGAGGACAACAAGTAGGGGATCATAATTAAATCTGCTTTAATTCTGGTAGAGTAGACCAAAATGGAAATTTGTGTCTCTCAGTTGTTAAAGTAACAAATTAGTTTTCAGCTCTCCAAGATAATGTTTTGAAATACGTATCAGTAAGTATTCGCCCATCTCTAATTACAGGTTGTTTCATAATGCATATACCTGTTTTAATACGTTGTAGCACTTATTATATTCAACTTTCAATTACAAATAGTACATCAAATGAAAGAGTATCTCAAATATTTTTATATTTAAGCCTGTTACAAACTATAAACCTACAGACTACGGTCTGCTTACCAACTATGAAAACAAAATGTTGGTGCATGACCATGAAGCTTTTCTGGATCGTGTCGTCTTGAGTGATGACTCGACATTTCATGTATGTGGAACTGTGAATACACATAATGTTTGTGTCTGGGGATCACCAGATCTCCACGAGATGGGACAGTTGAAACGAGACTACCCTAAATTAAATGTTCCTTGTGTCATGTCCCAGCAGAAAGTTTAAGAGCATTTCTTTTTCTCTGTAGCAACTGTAGCTGGTGCTTTGTATCTTAATGCGTTAGGACTATGGCTCTTTCTTTATACTGGAAGAAGCTGAGCCACAGAACTTTATTGAGCAGCAAGATGGTGTTCCGCCTCTGGCATGATTAGTTAAATGACGTTGGTTGCAAGGGGCGGGATGACAGAGCTTGTTACGCATGGCCTCCACCGTCACCTGATCTGATGCCAAGCGATTTATACCTTTGTCATTCATAAAGGATCATGTGTATCTACTTGCGCAACAAGCTGGAGTACCTGATTTCAGAAACAGGACTGAAACAGTTGTTGCAACAATGACCTCAGACACACGGATCAAGGTTTGGGAAGAACTCGCCTATCAGCTCGATGTGTGCTGTGTGACGAACAATGCTCACATTGAATAGTTGTAAGGAAAACCGTTGGAGTGTTTTTCATTTAATGTATTTCTATAATAGTGTAAGCTGAATACAATAAACGCTACAAAGCCTGAAAACCAGTACGTTCATTTTGAAACACCCTGTATTATTACATTTGTATGTATGTTATTGTACTTAGGCTTTGTTATTATTGAAAGAAATAATCCAAAAGTCAAGATTGCTTGAATACTGTTTACTGGATAACCGGTCGCAACACACTAAAGGTGCCATCATCGGATCTGTGAAGATATAACATGACAAGTTTGAGGGAGGGCTTAATGAGTTACACTATGCACATTACCATTAGTACAGTACCACATACCTGAATGTAGATTAACATTTATATACCATTTGGATATAACGATACATGAGGCACACCAGCTGATATAAAATCATTGTCACAAAAAATAAAAACAACTGCTCTCATTATTTTCCATAAGATTGTTATTATTACAGCACTAGCATAGCTCTGAGGTGTCCGACACACAAACTTACGCATCGTAGAAACAACAACAGTACATTACAGAGTATTCACATCCTTGAGTACCAATATAATCCCGAAAATTTACTTTCACTCCCAAGAAGTGAAGAGGAATATCGTTCAATAGAATAGCCTCCTTCCTCTTACATCTGACTAATCGATTTGAATGCTAGACGGCAAGTACACACACACACACACACACACACACACACACACACACACACACTCTCACACACACACACAGCGCAATTAGTTTACGTCAAACCCCCACCAAATAGAACTTGTCATGATGAATTATAACAGCTTTGTAAGGTAAATGGACAAAAAATCATTGTTCCGTTGTTGTTGAACTCCATCTAAATATGTTAATAAAATTAATATGTGAAACAAACGGATATGATACACAGCTGCTGATACACGTCCTGACTAGAAGTAGGGATTTGCGTGTGCCAGCAATAATAGCTAGTAGAACTGATGAAAGAGGGTCTGTGCAGCACCAGGGCCTTCTAACTGTCATCTTTTGTCGGTGGCACAATACAGTTTTTTTATAACTGTATCACGTCAATACAGTTTCTGTTTGCCCTCATGCATATGACTATTAGATTTGATTGCTAGAAGAACACAAGTATACACGCAGTGTGAATAATTTACATGTGTTCGAACTAGTGGTGATGGATCAAAATAACAGTAAATATTAACACATGCTAAAAAGAGTCGATGTACCGGCTCTCCAGCGACTTCGCAACTTTCGGGCAGCGATGCTCCAACATTACTGTAATGTCGCATGGGGTGTGTTCTTATCGCCTACCAGCAGATCTCTGACAAGGAACCCCTTGAGCGCGAGGTCTTAAGTTCAGCCTGTAGTAAGGCCCATTTTTTGTGTTACCAATTATGACTGGGAGAATATCAGCTGCTAATGACACGCCATGTGCAATGGGGTGTACGTATTACACTTCACAAAACGGGGTTCTTCGAGACTGAAGTAACGTTCAAAACAAACCATTGACTTGGACCTTGAACACCGAATGGTAAATGGCGTGCCACAGTGATGATAAATGTTCGCACCATCAAGAACGATGGCGAACTCTTCGGGAGATACAAACCACGTAGGATGTTTATCTAGGTATCCACTCCTAAAGAATGCATATATAAACATATTGATGTAACGGGGTGATCAGAACTGATGGCATGCAGCAGAATGCGAAACAGTCTCTTATGGAGCTTATCGTGGAACTGGCTACCCTTTACGGTGTAGCTGCAGACAGTGCGAAAATATGTTTTATAGGCAGGGGCTGAGTTTTTTCGGTGGTTCCAGGTGGTATGAACTGCAGTGTCACACGCTTCCCAGGAGGTATAATTTGCTCTAAAGGAGTGTAATTTTTATATGCAAACCAGGAGTCAAGCAAAACCAAATTATTTTGACCAGCTATTGGCCAAAGGCCGTGCTCTTACCATAGTTTTAGTTCTCTTACGCCCATCTTCCCACTCTTGCTTGCTGTGAAGTAAATATTTCCTGCTGCCGTGCAAGTTCAGGCAGACGTTAAAGAACTGTAGGGATGCACAAGACCTCCAACGTCTCCCAGCACAATGAGTAACTTTCCAGGCAATTTACATCCGGATTAATAGTCGGCGTAATGGTATACGAAATCGTTATGGCATTGATCTTACATGATCTTGATACAAATTTCTTGGTATCTCTAATTTTCAGCGTTCTTGAAAGCATATTCCGTACTGTACGAAGTACAAGTTTGTTTATCTCATCCACAAATTTTCGCGCTGAATCCGTAATTTGCTGTGAATCGTCAAGTTGACGCTTGGTTTAAAATTTCCTTACGTTGTGTCTTACAATTCTATAGCACTAATTAAAGCTATGCAACCATCCATTGCTTCTTTTGGTATCACTATAATCTACATTGCGCCCAATGTGAACTCTATGACGTAGTCGGTAACTATTATGCACATCCCGTAAATTGTATCGAGCATCCTTGAAACGCGCATCACCATTTTTTGTAAAAGTTCGCCTTGTCCTCTCTTGAAATCTTATCGTTTTCCTTATGCACTACATCGTCATATTCCTGCGGACTACTTCGAAATCTATTCATAAGTATTTTTTAATATGCTGCCGACGATCTCTCATATACGTAATTATGTTTAGTGCCCGCTCCTTGCCCTTTACTGCCTTTCACTGGAGACGGGATTTGTGGCTATCGGTACTACAAGGATGATGAACTAAATGGCTCGACACCTGACTGAGTATCATTTTCACTTGTTAAGCACGTATCGTTATCTTTGTAATCGTTGTTATATAGTCCTCACTTTCGATCATATTCGACACCACACATTCCATTGACTCATCTTGCAGAAACGCTAATATTTCATCAGTCATTTCTTTCTCACTCTGCGAAATTCCTTGGGTTCCTTTCTGACGAAATGCAAACTTGGGTAACTATTGTTGTAGATATAATGCAATGTTTGCATTATTTATCGTTGCCATTGCTCTGCTTTATATCAACACCAACAGCACTGTAGCACTGCTGTGAGTTACTCGTCGACTAAGCACTTCAACTGCACCCCGTAGCCTCATGCTGTGCTCACTGTTGGATGCTTGCAGTCCCACTCCTTTCTGCCATTAGCAGCCAATATTGTGGTTGCATGGTAGACAATAAGTGGGTCATCGAATGCCGTAAACATCATTTCCCTTTCCGACCTCACACTCAAGGGGACCTGGTAAGATGCCTGACGTAGTGTGAAACCTTTCACGCTCTGCATTTTTCCTGTTAAGTACTCCTGTCACTCCACTAACATTTCTTAAGTTACCCTCTTAAAATATACATAGATAAAAGTTTAAGGAGATTTAGATCACCTGAAATACCTTCAAGTTTTTTAATGTTATTTTGGAACACCGTAACAGTGAACGGCCAACAGAGTACCATCCAATTGTATTCGTTGTCTGCCGTTTGTAGCAGTATGAGTCACACGTCCTAAGTGACTATAACCAATGCGTTTTACGCTCTCTAGAAGAATCGCAAGGGGTCATAGAACTATCTACGCATAACAACAACAATCATCAAAAGCCGACATATTCTGTGCTCGAATACAAAGGCTTTATTTCAATGGATGCAGGTGACTGAAAACAGGATCTATCCCAGCAGCTTCAATCTCGTTAAATACATGTCTGGTAAAGACTTTAGATCAGAGCAGCAACGTGCAAAAACGTCATTAAAATCGTTGTTTGTCACGTGGCGTCCGTACCCAAACCTACGTGTGAACACGGGCGATTCTAGATAGCTATAACATCTTGGGTGAGATACGAGCCTGGGTCAAATCTAAATGTGGATTTCGTAAATATAAGTGTAGACTTTGACCCATCGTACCGACACTAAGACAAGGAATGTCAGTTTCAGAGACATCAAATCCTCGTGCAGCGGTTACGTCCCTTTGTCTACCTGATTGTCAGCCCCGAGTAATATCTGTTCACAACGCCCTGAAAGATAGTTTCCAAGATTTCGATCGGCTAAAGAGGGAGAGAAACATCGACTCTGGACCACGAGTGTTTTGAACCCGGTCGCCGCAAACATTAGCGATCCAGTAATTAAGGACCTGTGTCTACAGTAGCCGTTACGAAGTGATATCCATGCTATGGCGTACGAAACCAGTCAGCACATCTGTAGTTGCGGCAAGTGAACTGATTGTGAATTCACACCTTTTTTTACAGTCATCTAAGAAAACGTTGCTTCAATATCACGTTACGTAAACAGTTACAATAAAATATACGCTGAACAATATTTACAAAATTTAAAAGTGGTGTAAATGATGTTTCTCTGTTCTGTATAGGGTGTTTCAAAGCCTTTGCATCAGTCGTCTACAGATGATTGATTACGTCATGTGGAAGAACTTTTGTTGGAGACAAACTGATCGATGACGTTTCCCGGCAATGCTAGGTGCCCTCCGTATTTGCCAACCCGGAGACTTTGGAGATTTCACCAAACTAGCAGAGTCTACTATCCAGATGTGCTGTATACTACCAGGACCCTGTAAATTGCTAGAGTGATTTTACGCAGCAGTCCAGTCAACGAAGGAGTATTGAGGGGAAAAATCGTGTAGTCGGAAATGTTGCACACTGCTAGGAGAGACTGTCATGATCTACAGTCCTGCCTGACGGCGTGTGCGTATTGGAGTGTTCGTGATTTTAAAAGCCACTTTCTTATTTTTTTTCTAGAATAACTGGAAAACTGCGGCCCTTAGCGAAAATGTTTCCCAATACAAAAATTAATTACCCTACAAAAAATCACTGCTCATTTCTTCTCTAGGACTAAAGGACTAACAGTTTTAGCATATACGGGGATTGGAAAGTCGCTGATTATTAAAAATATTGTTTTAACGATATGAAATTAATGTTTCTCGTTAAATGAAGTGGATTAAAACAACTCTTAAATGTGTATACCACGCGTAAGTGCAGTAGAGCCATATTAAACGATTAATTCTGTCCAGGAGGTGTAACAGGGTATTAGGGGCGATGGGGTGTAGTGCGGGATTGGATGGGAATAGAATCGCGATGGAAAGTAGGTCGGCGCATTGCATCGATGTACTTTCCTCCTACATATATTTGCAAACTGAAGTTCGAGCAGCTAATCCTCCACTCTGTCAACCCAATACGTCACAAGAAGCAACTGTAGCATGTCTCTCAATTTATGTAGACCCTCCACAGAGCGCCTTAAGAATCACTGACGACTCGGTACGAAAACATGCCCGGTAAATGTTTATATGTTATTTCGCACAAAATGCGTTAAAACTATATGAAATGCAAATGTATACTAATAATATTAACGCACGTGACGCACATGGACAGAATCAGCGTAAATCTCTGCACGCTGTGTTCCATGGACAGAATTTATATCGATTAAATATGACAGAAATTTATATTCACCAGGGGGGGCATTCTACAGACATTTTGTCAACATACCCCCAAATTCCAGCGCCTTTTCCTTGAAGTTTTCCGTATACAAATCGTCCACCAAGGACCTATCCATGGTGACACAGTCGGTCTCTTCAAAAAACTCATTATTAAAGGAAATTGGGTCGAGGTCAAAACGTGTATTAACAAAGCTGATATCTTGTGGAAACCACGAAAGGTACATGGAAGACTGTACAGTAGGTACGTGCACCCAGCCTTTACAGTCGAATGAATCGGTTGTGGCTAAGCACTGTATCGCCACCGGTCACTCTGAGAGGTATGAGACTGTGGAAATTACAGCGTCGACTTCTTCTTTTTGGGTCTTGTTGGTGAAAGAAGCAACTGAAATTCATTTGGGGAAGAATTTAAATAACAGAGATACCGGTTTTAACTTGACCAAATGAAGAAATCAGGCGCTTTCATTAACTAAATTGCAAATAAGTCGCGACAGTGCATCTCATAAAGGTACATCGACATTCAGAGAATCAATGTATGCAAACCTCTTTGCGTCCGACGAACGTAGAACGTATCTGGCGCCTATGAATCTGTGGCGGCATGCGCATTGGAAACTGCAAAACGATCCCCACATTGTCCTTAACTTGTATTTTTTTTTACTCCTCTGACCCTATGTACACAGCGCTACATGAAGACTAAGTTCTGCATTAACAAAAATCACTTCATTTATTTGGGCTGTTATTAAGAACATAGCTGAGGGTGTTGGGTGATTTAGCTAAATGACACATTTTCGTTTTAATGACCTCTGGTAATGCACACTCCCTTTGGTCTGTGCTTGAAGTTTGTCTGATGTGGAAGTGTTCAGAAATCTTATAAATACTCAGTATTTGACAGACAAAGTTGATTCAACTTAAAGCATTTTTAGCAATTTATTTTGCATTTAGGTAAGTTATTTTCTTCACATTTCGTATTTTATTTGATTGGATGAAATATAAATTACATGTAATGATAATCACAATACTCAAATTAAGAGTACAAAGAAAAATTCGAATTTAAAGTCAAGAGTATTTCCCTATTAATTTAAATGGAACAAATATCAGTGCCATCTGTAGATAGTTTTTCTTACTAATGTACACTCTGACACAAGTAAAATGCATCAACTGTACAGTCTGATAGAGAAAAGATACATCAGCTGTGCTGTTTGACATACAAATCATGTGATACATATAACTGTAACATTATGGCTCAGTCCCTGAAAAATGTTTTTGTTATAACTTTTTTATTTTTAGAGATATATGATTTTTGATAGGACCTTTGCCCTGAGAAACGACTACCCTCAATACATAGATGTAAGCTGTGTTGCAAAACTCGAAGGGGCCATGGGCAAAATATTTTTATTTAATTTCAGCTAAATGTATACTGATTTTGAAAATTCAAAATGTTAATGTAATCTACATAACAATAGCTATCTGGGAAAAAATGTAATGAAAAAATTTACATATAATCTCTTAACTGACATACTAAAATTTCCAGTTTTAATTTATTCCATCTCATTTAAAATATTTCAAAAAAGTATATAGGCATGAAGTTAACACTTCTATAACATTTTCTGATTTTTTATTCATTTTTATAATTAAAAATTAGCAGTAGTATTCTGTGTTGTGCATTATAAGTTAATTCTTTCTTACCATAATTGTTATAAATGATTTTCATTAAAAGTTGTATTATGTTTCATAGTAGGCTTTTGACTTGTTACAATATTTTTTTTATGAGTCATGTTAATCACATAAATAGGCTAGATCGTTATGAAATTATATGGACCTATGTCAGGATTTTATGTGGTAGTGTAATTCATTTAAATCTGAGCAATGCATCATACACCTTGAGAAAATTATTTGGAAGATCAATATCATGAATATACTGTAGAGTAAATATACGGTAGATTAACATGATCAAATAACGAAGAGTCAAGAGACTGGTTACTTTTACGATTTGTCTGAAATGTAACATATACGAATTATGGCATATCAGATTCTGCAGAATTATAGAAATGTATGTACATGACCAAAATTTTTCTTCCCACTTCAACCTGCTACTTCTACAGTTGGTAGTTCATAAAAAGGTATTGGAATTTTAGGATTTTTCAGAATATTTTATCGTTGTTCTCGGTCATAATATGGTTCATATCGAATAATTTATACACGAATTTCCATTGATTCTGCCTCTGTTTTTCCTTCATTAGGAAATGTATCTTTAATTTCAATTCCAGCACCATTTTTATCTGTTTATCTCTGAATTGCATCTCTGGAAATAGAAAACCATGTAAAAATTACTGTTAGCTCTCCTACCCACACAGTTTCTTTATAATCCATGAAAAATCGACCAAGGCGTCCAAGTGGATAACATACCTCGTTTTCCTTACTCCTTATTTTCCCATTTTTAAGAATATGTCCTTCCCATGCTTATTTTATCAGCAACAGATGAAGCCATATTCAATAGAACTGATGAAGAAATAAAACGATGTTAAATTCTAAATAAAATAATATTTAGCTTCTTTATTGTTATAGAACCAAACAGTTTTGCCACATAATTATCGATTAACTTTGTTCCATTTTCTGTCATAGCTATTACAGTTATACGTTTATGTATAACAGTGGATGACTACAATTAAGCGAATCATCTCCCTTATTTATTTTAGTCTCTGTATCTCTGTTGGCTTCATTGATATTATTTTTTGCTTTCATGTTCACAGGGAATAAGCAGAACTGATAACTTTCGATTTTGTTCAGTATTTATTAAGGATAAAATTTACTTGACACTGTCAAAATTACTGTTACACAGCCACCAATAAAATCAAGTAAATTGTAATTTTCATCATATATAGTAATTTCTAAATCCTGAATAGGTTCAAGAATAGTAATACTTACAGGATTATGTGGAACATGAGTTAGGCTTGAATGAAGTGATAATATTAGTTTCTTAATGAAAATGACCAGTATGCTTTACTAACATCTCATCACTTACATTAAAATCTATATTAAGTAATTGAAATGAAATGATTTTGGGAATGTCATTACCAACCATCCTTTCATTGGCTTTAACAGTTTGTCCCTAATTCCAAACATACTTTGAATGCTGTCTTTTATAGAAATATACAGTATTACATCAACTTCAATAATTATTCTATTTAAAATTTCATTTGCTGTAATGTGGATATTTGGCTTTTTTATATAAATAAATTTTGTATCAATAAGTTTTTTAAACAATACTGGCCAAGAGGAATTTTTGTTGTTTCTCCATCACAGTACAGTTTATTGTTTTTTGATGTAATATTTTGAGTTAGAAAAGTAGTATAAAAACCAACTAGTGCAAGATTCTTTCAACATTCTCCTGTATGTATAGCCAAATGTTTTTTGAGAGCGGGTGATTTGCCACTCAATCAAAATAAACTACTGTGACAGCTGAAGCAGTGTTGATTGTGTTCCATTTACTACTAAAATATATTATTAAATAAATGAAATCCGATAGGGAACAAAAAATATGAATTCCAAAGAAGAAATAAAAAATAAACTTGGTCAACCTTTACCAAATTCTATATGATGTTATATAACAGGGCAAGTGGTTGCAGAAAAATTGTATTAATCATTGACATTTATATTTCAGCACCAGGATGGTTGAACAGGGATAAATTAAATATTTTTTTATTCAAAAAGATTAGATCAACCAAAGTACTCCAAATTTATAAAAACGTGTAGAAAGATAGAACATAAACACAATGAGAAGGCTACCACTCTTTTGCATATAATGATGAGATTATATTACGAGGTCAATGCCAAGGAAATTCACCAGCAGTATTTGATGATTTCATTTTTGAGAATCAGGGTAGAGTAAGAGAATATTGTAATAGAGTTAGACACAACGGAAAAGGTTTTTTGGACAAAAACATTCAAAAATACCAAAACAATTAGTCAAATATAATCTAAATTTTTAAATACTTCTAGACAAAATGACATTAATTTAAATCATATGAAGAACATTTGGTGGTGATTTAATATTTGAGGATAATGTTAAATAAATTTAGGAATAATCAGTTCAGATTGTTTATAACAGACATGACTAGAAAATGGAATGATGGTAAGTTCAAAAATTATTTACAGAATTCCCTAACAACATTAATGTTTAACATTAAGAAATTTTTAATTTATATTTCTTCATCTATATTAAATGTTTGCTAAATAAAACTCAGAAGTTGTTACAAAGCCAAATGAAATAGAAAGAACCTTAAGGAATGCAAACCAGCAATTCAAGTTTAGGAAAAAGCAAGCAAGAACAGGATACAAAAAGTATAGAAAAGTGTATCTACCTATTATCGGCACAAACGAACAATTTTAACTAGGAATCGAAGGTTCTGGCAATAATGTCCTGAAAGATGTCGAGGAAAATGGAGAGGCTGAAAAACGAATGGTTACGCACCACAATATAGAAAATTACGATAATATGTTTCCTCTTCTATCAACATGGTCTGATTATTCATTTGTTTGTTCAGTTAACTACAAATTTAATGATATCTTGAATCAAATTAATGCATTTTCTTAAAAACAACGTTAATATTATAGATTATACTCAATCTGAAGACATTCAATCGTTACAGCCAAAAACGTAACTGAGAATTAACTTTAAAATTGAATAAATTAACCAAATGTCATACTAATGAGTAAGGTAATTTTTTTTAGAACTGTTACAGAACTAAAATCATCAGTAGATCCTAAAATAAGTGGTGTAATCATGGAAGTTAATCATGAACTAAAAGAAATCCTTGATGATAGTAAGAGTTATTATACTTTTGGTGGTACAACAGTAAGTGAGAGGGATCCATTCGACAAAAAAGATGTACTGAATAAACAACAGCCAAAAAATCTTATCACAAATGCGGACAATGTAAGTATTTTAACACAATTCAGTAGTTATACCACTGAAAACGAACCGAAAAATCTTATCAATAAGGATGATTTTAATGAAAACATTAATCAACTTCATAAAATTTATCTACCAAATTACTTTACAAAAAAGGAAGAACAGAGAGCCTTTTCATATTATTTCCCAGAAACAGAATTAACTCCATAACTAAATAAGTTATCTTGAAGATAAATTTTCTTTTTTCGCCAGTAATGAACAAAAAATACATTATTTTGAACTTGTATTTAACTTTTCAAAAAGTTATTGTCATTGGGACAAACACAGAAAAATGTGTATCATCAAATGATTTCGTTAAGTTTCCCTGATAACCGGTGTGAAATAACTAATGCTAACCAATCAAAAAAAAATATATCATTGAAATTCTATAACAGTAAGAATAAAATATAAAGTTGGAACTGTTACAGCATATTTAAAGAATATTATATTTGGTGAAATGATTTAAAATTTACTGAATCTTTCATGTACTTAATTGAGAGTCAATATCACAACTACTATTTGAAGTTTAAAAAGTTTATTGAAACACACATTCCTTACAGAGTTACAGATAAAAATGGAATACAAGAACTTAAGGTATTTGTCCAATTTGTAAGACTAAGAAAGTAATTTCTTTAAAAAATTGTAGATGTAGGGGTGAACAATTTCTCATTCCCTTTCATTATTCGTGAAGAGAATATTAAGCAGTTACAAAAACTGTTGAGAATTAATTGTGAAAGAAGAAATGTAATTTCCCTCGATATTGATGATTAATGGCAAGCAGGTTTAGCAGAAATAGATTCAGGTAATTTTAAAAAAATTCAAAAATAGAAAAGGATATAAGTATTTATTAACTGTTACAGATTTATTTTCAGATTTTGCTTCCTCTACTCCAGTTCAAGATAAAACAGGTAAGAATAATGTTGATGCATTTGAAAAACTATTTAGAGTTAGAAATCCAAAATATTTTTAAAGAGATAATGGTGAAGAATTCTGTTGTTAATGTATTCAAGAATTGATGAAAATAAACCACACATTAATCATTATTAAACTTTTACTGATTTAAATGCATCTGTTGTTGGAATATTTAACAGAACATTTAAAGAAAAGATGTGGAAGAAGTTTGACCTTCAAGGAAATTATAAATGAACTAATCTAGTCTCCAGATAACTTGAGGAATACAATGACTCAAAATATTCAACTATAAAAATGAAACTGATAGAAGTTGACAAAAGAATTATAAACCAGATCAGCCATATTTAATGAAAAAGTTAAATGTAAAAAAAGATGTAAAGTTAGAATCATCCATCTTGAAGGAGTATCTGTGAGATGATATTGTGTCTAATGGTCAACAGAAAACTTTGGAACTGAATCTGTTAATCACTCTAATCCAATAAATTATAAATTAAGAGATTTATATTGTGAAGAAGTAAAAGGAAATTACTGACAACAAAATATCCTGATGCATACCTTATTGAAAAAGTTTTGGGAAGGAAGGTGATTAAGTAAATATTAAATGGTTAGAATTTGATAATTCACATAATAGTTCAGTTGGTAAAATATTTTATGAAAGCACAGTCTGATGAAATGTATTATGTCACTGATCAATTGTTCATGTGTATAACTATAGAAAGTATTAAAATAGTTCAGATGACAGACAATCCTCAAATTTTCTTTCATTCTTTGATATAAATTTACTGAGTTGAGATCCTACCCAAATCTAACATTTCTTCACAATTTGGATGTCTATCCATAATTCAGTTTGTATTCTGAAGACATGATACTCATAATCACTATCAACATTAAATAATTTAAAAAGAAAAACTAATTTCTCAATTTGGTATTGTCAGGTGGCACAACAGCATTGGGTTTATTACCTCAATTATTTCATGTTTGTCATATACTTGTTCTCTTATCTTTCAATTGCTTCTCTTTTTCCTTCAAACTATACAAAGTAGTTTCTTTATCAATTTGCGATCTTAAAATTATTCTTGTAAATTTTCAAGCTGATTGTAAGTATAGTTGTTGGCTACACTTCAGTTGTTTATATTTTTACATTTAACATTATCCTTCAGGGAACCTCTGGATTTTCATATTCCAATATATGACATACATCATTTCCTTTAAACTATGTTTTATTCTCTTTACCAATTATCTCAAAAAATTCTATATTGTTATATACAAACATAATGTTAGTAATCAGTGGTGTGATAGGTAAGGTGCATGTGCTTATAACTGGTTCCGTTTATGAAAAATAATTTTTATTAGACTTTTATTTTCATTTTAAAGAATTTAATCTATATTCATTGATGAATATAATTATATTCCAAAAGTAATGGATTACCATGTTTAATTTTTGTGTTTGTCATTCTGTTGGCTTTAAGAAATTTAAGGTTATGTTTATTATTTTGCTTAAAGATCTCCAGGGGTCAAACAACTAACACCTGGAATTCTAAATAGGAAAGATAAAATATCATTTGTAATCAAAAAATTCTTCTCGTCAAACAATGAAATCCACATATCTGTAAACTAACTAATAAATTCAATGTAACTAATAAATGTAATTGATTATACTTTTACTCAATAAATTAAAAAATATGCAGCGTATCTGATTGTGAACTATAGTTCAATTCTTTTTTCTTGGCAGCCCGTCCAGACGTGGGAGATTGCTGCACTGCCAGTTCCAAATGATGCACACGTATCTTGTCCACATTTCATTCTCAAGATTGTGGCAACTAAAATCGACCATACGGAAAGTATACGCTATGGACTTTTACCTCCGCAAACTCTTCAAAATTTCGTGCAATGGTTTACTATATTTAATGCTGCACAATAACTGCATTGAACATCAAAACAAAATTAAGGGGCGGAAGGTATCAGTCAAGAAGATGTATAATAATCAAATTTTTGGGCCAAGCAGCTTTTGTGAAACCGAATGATAAGTGTGTCAAAGCAGTCGGAACACCATGTGTCTGCACAGGCGAACAGTGCAGTGATGACAAATCGTGCACAGCATGGAATGCGGGGAGCACGTGCCTGCAGCAGCGAAAGGGTTAATGAAGAGACAAAGCACTATAAATATAAAAAAACTGCATTCAGATGAATAAAATTCGTGAAGTAAGACACTTTGATATTGTTTTTAAATAAAGAAAATAATATGTGCCGCATAAGGTTTGAATTCATAACCTTTCACTCTGTAGCCCAACATCTTAGCCATTACGCTAATGTAGCTCGTCAGGCTGTAAAACTCCATGAGGACTCTAACACGTCATGCAAAATACTGACAAACACTGTTGGTATGACTATGAATTACTCATGCTTTGTCGAAGTACAATAGGAAATAAACAATTACTGCTGTTCTTAATTGCGAAAAAGTGGTTTGTGAGATTGATACAAACACCTTTCCTTCCTATCTCCGGAATTAGGAGTCTTATTGCTTGTTTGGTTTAATTAATTAATAGAATAAGAAGCAATTGGGATAAAGAATGCTTTTTCCAAACTTTCTATAAAAGAAAGTCTGCTGTCAAGACATTGCTTTCGTTCTACTACTTTATTTATGACTGAACGTTTCTAAAACTGGGGACACTTGTCCATGCTCTGCGCTGCAGTCGAGATCTGGCAACATCGTTCTCTGTTCATTGGCTCAGTCTATTTTGTGACGTCAGATGCTCAGAACGAACCTAAACTCGGCCGCCAAATAAATGACGCGCACTCTAGCGACAACTGCATTAGATATACTTGAAATATATAACTCTTATTAGGATTTTACTGTGTTAAAAATTTTAGGGTATCTACATTTTGAGATAACTAAAAATCTATATTATTACAGGTAGGTAAATGTTTACTCACCTCATAATCTTCTCTCAGGACATTTTTGATTTTTTCTTTACAAATCTAATAAAAAGTTTTTTTAATAAATGGCGAGTCTAAAAGTAAACGAATTGTAACATATAAGGAAAGAATCACGACTTAAAGGTTATTCTAAACTCAAGAAACAACAACTTAATGCTTACTGAAGTATACACCATATTTTGAACTCCTGTAGAACTTTGTCAATCTTGGGGATTTTGTGTTCTTTAAAATTTGGCATGCTCTTTTCGCTGCTTCTGCAACAGCGATATGTCTCGTTTTGTGTACCATGGGGTATCAGTACCATCACTTATTAAATTATGTGGTATATTTCTCTCAATTGCTGTCGATACTATCTCTTTGTAAACATTCCACAACTTCTCTACACTTACATGATCAGATCAGAAGGAGTGAAGACAAGTCAGCTTATAATTTTACTTCATAGCAAAATACAAAAATTGTTCTACACCGATCTGTAGACGTGTAATCGAGTACCATGTATGAAAATAGAACAGTGTCTGAAATCATTACATATGTGGAAGAAATATTTCTAAAAATGATAAGGAAAATAATGTATAGCAAATTCTGAGTCAGGAACAACCAAAAACATTATAATCGATAAATAATATGGAAGAAGAAGAACTTGATACTGTTTCAGAAAGATTTAAATGAAATATTTAAGTTTTTATTAAATAAATCTTTCACCTCAATGTAAACTAATTATAAATAATGTACTTCAGAATATATGAAAAATAAGAAAGAACGATAAGCCCACAGTTAATTTTTAATCCCGAGTAAATAAGAAACTTTGGAAGTGTTAAATTTCATTTCTACAAATTAAATAAATTTCATTTTGTGTAAATAGGAAGACCAAATGGGGAAATTCACATTTGGTCCATCTGTGATTATTGTAAGAGAAATAATTTACAAGTTTAGAGTAAAATAAATAAAGCTGATGTAATTACATCTACTATTCAATGTCATCTAATGCAAGATAGAAATGTTTAGAATCAATTACCTTCTTATAAAATTGGAAGTGATGATGAAATTTTTCAAAATAATCAAACTTAACTATTGAAAGAAATATTTCCATTTTTTACAAATGAGAAAAAAATTGTAACTAATGATTAAAAATTATTTCCTCTTTACACTAATTTATCAAGAGATAGAAAAACAGTTCATGATCATCTACTTCATAATGCATTTGATAGCAAATTATAAACTTATTGATAATATTATAAACTTAACAGTAACTAACCATTTACTGAGTCAAGTAAAAAGAATACATCGTAGACAGAAAGTAAATTTTAACTGTTTTGTGAGTACCACCATGCAGAGAACCAGAAATATTACAGAATCTCATTTTCAGACAGATACCTAAATTTTCAAGGACTAGGATCAGGATTGTCATTAAATAGAATTATTGGTTCACAACTAGGAATTATTACATATGTTCCATTGACTGGATCATCTTACTTGCAATTACCTTATAAAATAAAGAAAACAAGTATTAATTTCAAAAATAAATGTTAGAAATAATTTCTGTGGGCTGTAAAATCTACACAATATCCTGTAGATAAAAATGCAAAATGAGTTACAAAATATAAAAATGCTGATTTTCATCTTGATCAAAAACCTGAAAATTTGGAATTTCCTGTAGTTGTTGATAATACTCCGAAACTTGAGAATAGAATTATTGTAACTGTTAAAGTTTACTGGTTTGATGAAAAATACCAAACATAAGAAAGAGAAGCATGTAAATCTCCTTTGTTTCCAGAATGAAAACAATTCATAATATTGGTACATAAAAATGTATCTCTATTCTTTTGAAGTCAAATTAATGTACATGACAAAGTATAATTTATTTTTGATGTGTGCTTATTCCATTTCACTGTTAAAGAAAAGTTCAATAATCACACAAAAATTTTTTAATTAACAAACCATTATCAATAGAAATGCCAGAGAAGTGTTCATACATAAATTCGAAAAATAATCAACATACACAAAAACTTCCATCTGTTATAAATGCTAGTTTTGAAAGTTTACTATTAAAGATGGGCGACTGTCAACCAAACCCAGAAAATTTGTACAGATTCGAATATCAATAACTTGAAGTGAGTGGTTTTTGTTATTACATAAAATAAATTAAAGGACATTGCAAGGATCCAGTTGTATACAGAGGAACAAATCGTTATAAAAATTATTTACTGTATAAAACAAGAAGTAATAGAAATTCGAAGAATTTTTTTCGATATTGAAGATATAAAACATAAAATTCATCATCATAATCATCTGACTGGAAAATATATCAGTGTGTAATGTACTAATTGGTTTTATACAGTTGAAATATAATAGTTTTGTACCAATTTATTTACATAATTTAGCAGTATATGATTCACATCTTTTTGTGAATGAATTCAGTTATGATAAAAAGACATTCATTTAATAACAAACAATGAAGGTAGATGTATTAGTTGTGGTAAGTAGTCTGCAAATGAGGTTTATAGACACATTATGTTTATGAATTCTCCACTTGACAAATTTTCATCAAATTTGAAAAAGAATCAAATGAAAAACATTAGAAAATCAAATGAACAGCATTAGAAAGTTTTCTCATTAAAATTATTTAATGATAGTGATCAGAATATGTTTATATCCATATGCATTATATGGATACTTGGAATAAATTTTAAGAAGCACATTTACCACCAAAAGAAGAATTTTATAATAAACTGAATGACTGTCATATATGTGATAAGGTTTATAAACATACATAACTAGTTACAGAAAAATTAAATGTGAAAACTCTTGGGGAATATCATGATCTGTATCTTAAAACAGATGTACTGTTACTGACTGAGGTGTTTGAAAATTGTGTTAAAGCATATGATTAGAATCCATCTTGGTATTTTGCTGCACCTGTTTTATTTTGGAATATGATGTTGTAAATAACTAAACAACCACTAGGAATATTACATGGTTATGATATAATTTTAATGGTAGAAAAAGGAGTAAGAGGTGGTATATTTCCGTATTGTGACAAGATATGTCAAAGATAATAAGAAGTATTTGAAAGATTTTAATGATAAAACATGTCAAATTATTTACTATATTTTTGTGTGAGCAATTTATATGGTTAGGTTATGAGTCAAATTTACCATATTCTGGATTTGAGTGGTATGAACTGAAAATTTTTGATTGTACAAATATGAGAACAATATCAGATACTGCTAAAGTTTAATATATATTTGAGGTAGATCTACACTGTCCACAAGAATTACGCGATTCTCATAAAGATTTTCCATTAGCTTCTTAAAATAAATTATGCCAGTAACTAAAGAAAGCAAGTTTTAACTGATCTGAATGATGAACATAATTATGTGGTTCACTATATAAATCTTAAACACTATCGCTCACTTGGAATCAAAATAACATAAATACATACAGCCTCAAAATTCAGTCAATCAGGTTGGTATAAGAAATTATAGATTTAAGTAAAAATATGAAAACTGAAACCAAAAATTGTTTAGAAAAGATTCCTATAAATTAATGAATAGGTCAATGTTGAGAAAAACGAAGGAAAATGTCAGATATAGAGTGGAAACAAAAGTTGTAGCTAAACCAATTCTTAAAGGGAGAACTGTATTTTATGAAACTTTTGTTGCTATTCATATGAATAAAGCAAAAATTTTTATGAGCATTCTTGATTTATTTTAAGAACTGATGTATGACTTTCACTATAGAATACTCAAACCATAATATGGAGAAAATAATGAGTTGTGTTATCAAGATATAGACACTTGTATCTACATTTTTATAACTCAAGGTTTTGATGAAGATATGAAGTTGATGATTGACTACATTGACATAGGTGATTGTCCAACTGGTAGCATTTATTAAATTCTACAATTAAACAAGAAAGTCTTAGGAAAAATTAAAGACAAATGTGATGGAAAAGCAATGGAACACTTCTGTGGTTTAAGAGGAAAAATGTACTCCTATAAAGTTGGTGTTGAAATAGATAAAAGTCTAAAGAATTTCAGAAATATATTGTTAAAATATAGTAAGTTTACAAGATTATAATCATTGTTTATTTAACAATAGAGAACAATACAGGAGAATTAATATGATTCAAAGTGAAAAACATGATATCAATACATTTGAAATAAACAAGAAAACGTGGAACCCACATGATGATAAAAACAGACACATTAAATACAGGCATTACACATAGTAAACGAATGAATAAAATTTTTTCTATATATATAGAGACTAATGAAGAAGCTAAACAGCACAAGTGTTTGGAAAGGGATTAAAGAAACAAGTTAGATAGATGTAAATGTTATATGTAACATTATTGGATGTGAATATTTAAATAACAATGAGCTTATGATTATTATGCCAGATAATTATTCTAAATTAATTACTGATTGGGATTTACAATTAGTAGAAGGACAGACAAGACTGAAATGTAAATGAATGGAGTAACTTAAAAATAGATCTGGAACCCACTCCATGAAATTCTTAAGAATTTTGTTTTTTCGTATTAAATTTTAAAATCTTTAAATGGACAGTAACAACACCTGAAGCAGTGTATTGACTGTCTAGACAAAAAGAATATGAATGAATTTTGTAAAGATTAGTATCAGACAGAAGGGTGTTGTTGGATATGTAAAGAGTGTAAAAAATATTAGCAGAAAATTAAAGCTACTTGTGAGTGTGGTAAAACTTTAAATAAGCCTCATCTCTAAAAAAAAGTACAAATAACAGTTCACAAAAATCTTATAGCTGCTCAACAAGAATGTATTAGAAAAAATTTAGGTACATAATAGATGTCTTACATTCACCATAATTCATTTTCCTTTTTTCTTATGTTCACCTTTTATAAAAAAAATACTAAATTTATTTTCTTATGTTCACCTTTTGTGAGAATAATATTTTTTAGACTAGGTGAATATGATAGCAAAAATAGTCATATTTCTTAGTTTTTTAAGTAATTTACCATAAAAGATGTATTTTTTAATGAAAATAAGCGAGTTACACCTTGAAAAAATGACTATGGCAGCATAATTCAGTAAGTTGTAGGTAAGATTTTGTGAATTAGAGTATGAGTGAGTGAAACAAGCGAGTGAGGTAGCCCACGAAAACTGTGCTAGAACCTATTGGACTATGATACTGAGGGAGAGACCTGTACACAGTTTAGAGGCGCCAAGTGTAACCCAGAGAACGGAATCGTCCAAGTCACAGGCAAAAAGCAGAAATATACTTCTCACACAGTGTCTTTTTTGGCAGACTTCACAGACAAACTCTTCCCAAGAAGGAGATATGGCGGGCAGACTTACTTTAGTGATGAGAGGCTGAGATGAACTTACATGCAAGTTGTTAGTAATGAGCCAATGTCTAATTTTACAGTCACTTCAGCCACTATCTGCACATTAAGAGTACTGTGAAATTCGGCCAGAGCAGTGAGGTGAAGCTCAACAATTTTTAATGATTTTGGGCGATTTTAATCTTCAGTCTGAATAGTTGTTTGCAATTACAGGTTCAACATGCTTTCTGCTATGGCAATAAATGCCAACACGTAAGATTCCGCAGCATTTTCAGTGTACATGCACTAACCTTTGGCAATCAGTTTACTATTTCTATGACTGTAAATGTTTTATTGTGATATACACTCATTTGAAGCGTATACATATCCCTTATCCACTTTTGGCAAGTCATTAGTGTATTACTTTCAACGATAGTTATCTGCTTATTTTGACTTTTCGTGTAATAAACTGAGTTCATTGATATTATTGTCTAATTTCGTAGTCAGATGAATTCCCTTATCCTTGTTTTGGTGGGTTTTATTTGTTTATATCGTATATACAGGACCATATTAAATTCAACTTTCAGTTAAAGCACTTCGCTGCCATGTCGCAACAACCACTGGCAACTTACAGATTACTTTGCGTGTTTTGCGTTAAGATAGCTTTGAATTATAGTTCGTATGTGGGGTATGAGCATTTTACTCCAGGTTAGTTGATGTTATTCAAACATTGGAAATATTGAACTTTACTGATTTATTTAGTGCATGTCGAAATTCACATGTGCTTGAGCTATAAGTTCAGCGAGAATGACTCAGGCAGAGAGAAAGCTTTCATTTAATTCAGAAACAGTAGACAGAGAGTCAGACGTGGAGGTGCAGCAGGAGCATATTCAACATGTAGTTATGGAGAGAAGAAGCACAAGGTGAAACGAGTATGGGGAAAGAGTAAAGTGAGGTGCGGGTTAACGATAAAATCTTTTGAGGTGAGTTCAGAAGAGAATGCAATAGAGAAATTACACGTATAGTAGGAACTTCCTAAGTTATAGGCCACGAAAACAGAGCACAGGGTTATGTCACTCATAAGACCACCCATAAACAAACAAAGCATTCCATCTGCACCATTTTCTAATTGAACCGGTCAAAAAAAGTGACGCAAAATCAAATGGAAGAACTATTTAAGAAAAATAACGAAACATCTAAGGAAATAGAGAAAAAAGAAGATGCAGAATTCGAAAATCTGTAAGGCCATATTAAAAGTATTGAGAAGATAAATGAAAAGGCAAAAGAGCAAGCCGTAATAGTATACAAGAATGTCGATGATCGCACAGAGAAACGTAAGAAACAGATCAAATTAACGGACAGAAAGATTGATGATATGGTTACAGATGCATAAAAACAGCTCATGAAGAAAATTAATTAGCAAACACAACAGTTTAATACGAACGATGATAAGATCATGCAGATTACAGAAGAGAATACAGACTGATCAAAGAAATTTCTTGAAACCAACGCACAGAACATCGAAACCAACTTGCAGAAGGCAGAAACTATCGGAACGTGGAAGGAGGAATATGGAAACACACGGAGGAATACGTTAGACAAAGTAATAGAGATAGTGGAAATATTAACCACTGCCGTCTAGCAGCTGTCGACACGCAATGAATTCACCCCCAACAGGACAGCACCAGTGACACCAAGCGAGCTCGAAGAGATTAGAGATTTGGTACAATATAAAGAGATACATTAAGCGAAGGAAAGGAGAACGTTAGATGCGATATAGACAGAGTAGTCACTTGAGCAGCAACTAAGCAAAGCGAAGAACAGAAAAATTTAGAGGAAGAGGAATCAAGAGAACTTACAGGCAGATTATGTTTTGTCAGGGGAGTACCGATACATTCAACTCCCCCGGCAGTCACCACCACAACCGTCGAAACCTGGAATATGTTGTAGATGAAGAAGAAATCCGAAAACATTTTGTATCAGTGTAAAAATTTTCATTTTTTCCGGATGCATCGTACGCTTTACCCAAAGATTTGAGCTGAGTACCTCCGAGGTGCCTTACCTAGCTCGTGGACACGTTTTATGAAGTTAAACTTTGCGCGCGCTTTAGAGGAGAAGCAGCAGCGAGAATGAGAGTGATTACTTCACAGTGTAAGACGTATGAAACATTAAAACTCGGTTTGCTTCATGGGTGTTGGTAAGAAAAAAAAGCAATATCAAGTGGAACTGGATATATTGATGATGAAGCATTATGCGGAGTACAGGTGGCAGGACGTAATACGGTATTTCAAGGGGACGGTCAGAAATCCATTCTTAGACGTTCCTCATCAGCGAGCAGAACTGACACGGATTTTTTGGACGAAATTGCTGCGTCAAATACAGAGAGCGATTATAATGGTCATTAGGAACAAGCACGATATACCAGAATTCCGACATTCGTTGTAAGAGTTAGATTACAACCAAATTACAGAGGTAAAGCAACCGGTGAACTTTATTCTGACGCCCTTTCCACCTGAAAATCCAGGAAAGAATAACGCTAACTGGAGAGCGAGACACCAGTTGTGATGAAATGGAAATGGATGTGATAGACAAAATGAATACAGACGACGACGACCACAGTATCGGGCGGATAAAATGATGGAAGGAACATTTGGAGATATGACGATTGAGAAGAAGGAAGAGACGAGGTTCTAAAAGTACGTGGCCCTAACCCAAGACGCAACCTGAGGAATAATGAACGAGAAAATATCCCAGGAAGCTGAGTAGCAACGGAGGCTCCGACGCCGCAATTAGTTACGGTAAGTTTATCGCGAGCACTATTTGTGAACTATGACAAACTGAAGGAAACATTAGCAACAGGAATTAAGGAAATCGACAGTAGTGCAGGTCACGGCATAGCCGGAAACATGGGTGATAACGAAATGCAGTGCATACTCGATTCACGTAGAGGAGGACAATGAAGTCTATGAATTATGTGTTGGTAGAAGAAGTGACCATTATTTAAAACCGAGCGAGGTGGCGCAGTGGTTAGACACTGGACTCGCATTCGGGAGGACGACGGTTCAATCCCGCGACCGGCCATTCCGATTTAGGTTTTCGGTGATTTCCCTAAATCGCTCCAGGCAAATGCCGAGATGGTTCCTTTCAAAGGGCACGGCCGACTTCCTTCCCCGTCCTTCCCTAATCCGATGAGACCGATGACCTCGCTGTCTGGTCTCCTTCCCCAAACAAACCAACCAACCAACCAGCCAACCATTAATTAAAATGCTAGACATTGGAATACGAGATGCAGTGAACTGAAAGTGTGCAGAGGTTAAGGTTCAAGTAGGACCAGATTTAGCGCAAAAATCTTAACTGTGATGAATTTGACAATAAGAGGCATATTAGGTCATAGGTTTTCTGAAACATTACCACGCCGTACTACATTTGAGGGAAAGTCTGCACTGGTGAACTTGAGGGACGAAAATATTAACCTGAAGTTCAGGAACAATGCACAAACATTGGTAGAAGGAAGTTTCTCGTTGTTACGGCGTAAATTCAGCACCGGCACGCCAGTCGGAAACGACATGGAAGAGAAGGTTGTGAGAAGAGGCCAGCCAGTCACACGCTGATCGACCTCCCTCCAGGACGACAATGCGACGGCAGCGGCCCCTAGGTGAAGAGAACATAAGCGCCGCGCCCGACTGGGGGAGTCCACTTCGATAGTAGCTTCATTGTTAGTCATTCCGTTAGCACTCTCAGTGTAACACACAGACTTGTGTTTGTCTGTTCAAAAGAAGACTGATTATTTTGTATGTCGCTCTTTGCCTGAGACATATTTATCAAAACTAAGGAGTGCTAGTTCTGCAAGGTTCGCAGGAGAGCTTCTGTAAAGTTTGGAAGGTAGGAGACGAGTTACTGGCAGAAGTAAAGCTGTGGGTACCGGCCGTGAGTCGTGCTTCGGTAGCTCAGATTGTAGAGCTCTTGCCCGCGAAAGGCAAAGGTCCCGAGTTCGAGTCTCGGTCGGGCACACAGTTTTAATGTGCCAGGAAGTTTCATATCAGCGCACATTCCGCTGCAGAGTGAAAATCTCATTCTGTAAATATTTGTAATTTTCTTGTTGTAATAAATCTCATTATTACGAATTGTTTGATTGTTTGGCTAGCAAACCGAGTATGAAGAATTCTTACACACAACACTCGTTCTGCCTAGCTGTTACTGTAAAGGAGGATGGAATGACGTTAGGAAAGAACAGAAACAAGTGGGAGAAGCAGTAGGCGAAGTTAGCCACAAACCAACAACAGACTGTGAGGAGGTTCAAACAGTTTATTTGACAGAATATCTGGCTCCAGCGCCTTGCATGAGTTGAGACCGCTCGAACACTGCCGTCGCATGGTGCCAGTAATTAGCTAGTCAACTAAAACAAAACTTAGGCAGTGCTGAGTGATTTAAGGAGAAATCAGCTTAGAATACGATTACACAATGAATTGCACGTTCAAACAGTTTCGTATACTGTGCATGTAACGTATCAGATTCTTTGAATGCAACAACTGTGGTGTCACCGCCAGACACCACACTTGCTAGGTGGTAGCTTAAATCGGCCGCGGTCCATGTAGTACATGTCGGACCCGCGTGTCGCCACTGTGATCGCAGACCAAGCGCCACCACCAAGGCAGGTCTCGTGATACGAGAGTGGACTCGCCCCAGTTGTACGAGAACCTAGCTACCGCCCAGTTGTACGAGAACCTAGCTACCGACCAGATGTACGAAGCCTTTCTCTCTCATTAGCCGAGAGACAGAATAGCCATCAGCTAAGTTAATGGCTACGAACTAGCAAGTCGCCATTTGTATCAGTGCCTATAGCTTACGAGTATTCAAGAGAGATGTATTCCAAGGACTAATAAAAAGATAAGTAATAAGCATCTACATACTTTTCTTCTTATTCAATTATAAGTTCTCATGTTCCAGACTTCACGCCCGTCTGCTTTAGCCGTGCGTGCCCTATCGGCTACAGCGTTAGTCTAGAGTTCATTTTCAGCCATCTCCACTTCACGGTGTCGGCCCAGCTACCGACACAACAACAACTTAAACTTGATTCACTTGGCATTAAATTATGATATCAGAAAGCGCAAAAGCGTCTATCTCAAAATATAGTTCGTCTAAAAGTTTACTGCGACCAGGGTTAACTGTCGAGGGACATTTTTATTCTTAGATTAGACTACGACCTGATCCCGCAACGGAATCGACTGACCATTGTACGTCACCACTCAGCTCTATAGATAACGTAGCAGTTAGGATCTGGTGAACCAGTACGTGTCTGCATTAATCAGAGACACGGTCGCACCCGTGCCCAACTTAATTTCTGCCGTTGCTCTATTAATTTCTAGTTGCAGCGTCAGCTTAATGCATCCCGTCTGCTTCTTCTAACGGAAAGATAGCGTGCAACGGGTTGGCGCTAGTTGTTGTTTTCGTTGTTGTTGTTGTTGTTAATGTTGTTGGCCATTGGACATAGCAGATATCCGCTAGATGCACGATTTACATTGTGCAAAACAGACGACGTCACGGAACGGTCAGTGATGTTGTTGATACCTGGGGCCGCAACTGGGACACTATTAGAGTGCGCCAGTTGTTGTGTAACTCTTTGACAAGTACGTAGAGGGATGTTTTATTTGAGCTTCCGCTATCTTTGAGACAGCAAACAAAAGCACCTCTTTTTGTGTGCACCGACAGACGATGAGGACGGTAGGTTGCTAACTACAGATCTAATTACTGAGTCCCACCTTGCTGGACTGCAGAATGATTGCGTGCTCGATAAATCGGATGATGATGATGACCGCTTGTCGTAAGTTGACTGTAGAACACAAATGCGACTACTATTAAGAAAGTAGACACTAGAAGTTTCGTAAAACAAAGCTTGCGCTGACACTGTCAATTCCTGAGCTTTGGTAATTTTTAGCACATGGCTCAAGCTTAGATCAAATGACTGTAATGTATTCGCACTAGCTTCTCCGTCAGGAGTTAGACCTATAACAGATACGTGGATCAATGACTCCGCATACGATGCGTTACACTGTTTACGCAAAAAATCACACTTGTGTGCTAACCGTCAGAAGTCAGCAGCCCATACTGCATATGCTTTCTTACATTGCTTAAAACATTGATTAAATTTCACCCTAGTTGTAACGGCATGGGTTTGGTGACAGGGTCAGTCAGTAAACAACAGACACCAAAGAATCTCAAATTAGTCATAACTGAGAATGGGGGTAGTTTTTTCATCACTTCCTATAATTTATTACTAGAAGATAGTAAGAGTCTTTATTTGTTTACAGTGAAGAACAAAACCATGTAAACTGACCTTCCAATTGTGGTACATCTCGTCGAAGCAAAGCGAATGGCTGAGGGGGAGATGACGAAGCTACAGCTGCAGACTGTTTTCGATATTGCAGTAGTCGGAAAAAACAGTGGCTGATGCTGCTGTGGCTGTTGTTGCTCTTGGGATTCCCATTACTTTCATTGCTGTTGTTGCAGTTGTTGTTGCTGTTGTAACTGCAACCACTGCTGTCAGAACTTGCGAAACTCACGATCTATGCTTTCCAAGAAATAAATGCATGATAAGAGAGTCCTCGTCGGCCGGCCGCGGTGGTCTCGCGGTTCTAGGCGCGCAGTCCGGAACCGCGCGACTGCTACGGGCGCAGGTTCGAATCCTGCCTCGGGCATGGATGTGTGTGATGTCCTTAGGTTAGTTAGGTTTAAGTAGTTCTAAGTTCTAGGCGACTGATGACCACAGCTGTTAAGTCCCATAGTGCTCAGAGCCATTAGCCAGTCCTCGTCGGCGCTTTTCTGTCCTACTCAATGTAGGCAGGCCACAATTTACGAATACTGGTACTGGGGGTGACACAGAGACCCTTCGAAGAAACAGATCTTTCCTTTTGTCGATTGCGGAGGCGTCCACGAAGTGGACAGCCGACCAGAAGCGAAGTCCAAAGCATAGCGAAAGTCGTTGCTAGCGTGTGCAAACAGTCCGGCGAGCGATCCAAATCGAAAAATCGTAAGCTAAGTTAAGGTCTGTCCCTCGACTATCAATGGAGCATATGGAAGGCTCCATAGAGTAGCGAAGACTGCAGGACAAGCGCGAAGCCGCGGTATTTACTAGCACTCTGGTGTCAGTAGATGGGACCATGTGGCATATCTCACCGCCAGGAGCCACCTGTGGGGTCAATCAGTAGCCGATGTATGAAGCCAGAGTATCTCTGACCTTTCCTGCATATACAGGGTGTTACGAAAAGTACGACCGAGCGAGGTGGCGCAGTGGTTAGCACACTGGACTCGCATTCGGGAGGACGACGGTTCAATCTCGTCTCCGGCCATCCTGATTTAGGTTTTCCGTGATTTCCCTAAATCGTTTCAGGCAAATGCCGGGATGGTTCCTTTGAAAGGGCACGACCGATTTCCTTCCCAATCCTTCCCTAACCCGAGCTTGCGCTCTGTCTCTAATGGCCTCGTTGTCGACGGGACGTTAAACACTAACCACCACCACCACAAAAAGGTACGGCCAAACTTTCAGGAAACATTCCTCACACACAAATAAAGAAAAGATGTAATGTGGACACGTGTCCGGAAACGCTTAATTTCCATGTTAGAGCTCATTTTAGTTTCGTCAGTATGTACTGTACTTCCTCGATTCACCGCCAGTTGGCCCAATTGAAGGAAGGTAATGTTGCAATTGTGCAATCACGTCATCAACACAGATTTTCTGAGAACGTTTGGGCAGGCATTGCTAGTGATGTCTTGATTGGGCCCCATGTTGTTCCACCTACGCTCAATGGAGCACGTTATCACGATTTCATACGGGATACTCTACCTGTGCTGCTAGAACATGTGCCTTTACAAGTACGACACAACATGTGGTTCATGCACGATGGAGCTCCTGCACATTTCAGTCGAAGTGTTCGTACGCTACTGAACAACAGATTCGGTGACCGATGGATTGATAGAAGCGGACCAATTCCATGGCCTCCACGATCTCCTGACCTCAACCCTCTTGACTTTCATTTATGGGGGCATTTGAAAGCTCTTGTCTACGCAACCCCGGTACCAAATGTAGAGACTCTTCGTTCTCGTATTGTGGATGGCTGTGATACAATACGCCATTCTCCAGGGCTGCATCAGCGCATCAGGGATTCCATGCGACAGAGGGTGGATGCATGTATCCTCGCTAACGGAGGACATTTTGAACATTTCCTGTAACAAAGTGTATGAAGTCAAGCTGGTACGCTCTGTTGCTGTGCGTTTCCATTCCATGATTAATGTGATTTGAAGAGAAGTAATAAAATGAGCTCTAACATGGAAAGTAAGCGTTTCCGGACACATGTCCACATAACATATTTTCTTTCTTTGTGTGTGAGGAATGTTTCCTGAAAGTTTGGCCGTACCTTTTTGTAACACCCTGTAGATACTTTTTCTGGGCAGGGATTCTGAGCACTGTCAGACACTACAGCATATCTCAGCCACCAATATTGTGATATTGCTAAGTGTATTGGAAGCGATAGTTGTTACTGAGAGGTAAATCTGGTCTGAGTAGGCGCAGATGGGCTGAAAGTGGCTACTTAGTGGCGGTTCGGTCCTTTGTTTAACACACTCTGTATTCTTTGTTGCAGCAACAAGAGTCATCTGCCGTCAGCTACTGGATAATTGCCACGTGTAGGCTATTCCGCCCTCCATGGAACTGTCGTGTGACTAGGGCCTCCCGTAGGGTAGGCCGTTCGCCGGCTGCAAGTCTTTCGATTTGACGCCACCTCGGCGACTTGCACGTCGGTGGGGATGAAATGATAATGGTTACGACAACATAACACCCAGTCGCTGAGCGGAGAAAATCTCCAACCCAGCCGGCGATCGGACCCGAGCCCTTAAGATTGGTATTCTGTCGCGCTGACCACTCAGCTACCAGGGGCAGACTCCATCCTCCATAGAATTCACTTACACGCATCCTTGTAGTTCCTCCATGTTTTGTAATATAATCTCTGCAACCTCTACCAGACGATTTTCTCAGTCATTTCCCATGTCTTGGAATCCAGCAAAGAACTTCCTTAGGTCACCTATCATATATTATCCCTGTTACATGAACAATCTGGGATACAACCAGTGAGAATCACCTCAACACCTTTTCGTGATGGTGGAATGCAAAGCTTAACTGTCTACTACACGGCATATCGGGCAAGGAGACACAGTGCTGCCAACTTAACTACCAATTCAAATGTGTCCCACTTATGCATTACATGAAACTAAATGCAAGATCTCACATTAACCCAAATGAGGAGCTAACAAAAAACAACTGTGAGCAATAATAGTTAAATGAAGGGTCAACTTTTTCTAGTATAACATGGAAAGGAAAATAGTCATCCACCAGCACTACAGCCTATTATTCCTATTTCTTTGCACAATTCGATACCGACTTCTTAAACTTATTTACTAACTACAAAGTCATTTTATGTTTACAGCTCGTCAAGACCGACATATTCATTTCTACGTAACTGTTATGAAGGTATCAATGAACGAAAGTAGCAACAGACTTGAGATGTTGCAGTTCGGACACATTAGTGAAAACTACCGCCACATGAATGTAACCGGTGGTTATTTCACACCAAATTTCGTGAATTATTGATGTAAAGCTAACTATTGTCCGTTGGGTGGGTTCCTAATCTGCCAATAGCAATATCTCCTGAGAAGAATGAGATGAAACACATAAGGGTACTTCTGTAACGGTATTAACATGATTCTACGTCTACATACGAAACACGGTATGTCTGTAGGTCGTCAAAGACGTACTAATATCATAATAACTTTTACTTCGTACTCCTGACACTGTTTAATTAAAACGAAAGTCGCTAACCGGCCCAGAGTTTGTCTAAATGAGAATGAGGACATGTCTAAGGCCCACACTCTTGTTGACTGGCGTAGTCGAACCGAACGACCCACGTTCTATCTGAGAAGTGTTTCGTGTATCTACACTCCTGGAAATGGAAAAAAGAACACATTGACACCGGTGTGTCAGACCCACCATACTTGCTCCGGACACTGCGAGAGGGCAGTACAAGCAATGATCACACGCACGGCACAGTGGACACACCATTAACCGCGGTGTTGGCCGTCGAATGGCGCTAGCTGCGCAGCATTTGTGCACCGCCACCGTCAGTGTCAGCCAGTTTGCCGTGGCATACGGAGCTCCATCGCAGTCTTTAACACTGGTAGCATGCCGCGACAGCGTGGACGTGAACCGTATGTGCAGTTGACGGACTTTGAGCGAGGGCGTATAGTGGGCATGCGGGAGGCCGGGTGGACGTACTGCCGAATTGCTCAACACGTGGGGCGTGAGGTCTCCACAGTACATCGATGTTGTCGCCAGTGGTCGGCGGAAGGTGCACGTGCCCGTCGACCTGGGACCGGACCGCAGCGACGCACGGATGCACGCCAAGACCGTAGGATCCTACGCAGTGCCGTAGGGGACCGCACCGCCACTTCCCAGCAAATTAGGGACACTGTTGCTCCTGGGGTATCGGCGAGGACCATTCGCAACCGTCTCCATGAAGCTGGGCTACGGTCCCGCACACCGTTAGGCCGTCTTCCGCTCACGCCCCAACATCGTGCAGCCCGCCTCCAGTGGTGTCGCGACAGGCGTGAATGGAGGGACGAATGGAGACGTGTCGTCTTCAGCGATGAGAGTCGCTTCTGCCTTGGTGCCAATGATGGTCGTATGCGTGTTTGGCGCCGTGTAGGTGAGCGCCACAATCAGGACTGCATACGACCGAGGCACACAGGGCCAACACCCGGCATCATGGTGTGGGGAGCGATCTCCTACACTGGCCGTACACCACTGGTGATCGTCGAGGGGACACTGAATAGTGCACGGTACATCCAAACTGTCATCGAACCCATCGTTCTACCATTCCTAGACCGGCAAGGGAACTTGCTGTTCCAACAGGACAATGCACGTCCGCATGTATGCCGTGCCACCCAACGTGCTCTAGAAGGTGTAAGTCAACTACCCTGGCCAGCAAGATCTCCGGATCTGTCCCCCATTGAGCATGTTTGGGACTGGATGAAGCGTCGTCTCACGCGGTCTGCACGTCCAGCACGAACGCTGGTCCAACTGAGGCGCCAGGTGGAAATGGCATGACAAGCCGTTCCACAGGACTACATCCAGCATCTCTACGATCGTCTCCATGGGAGAATAGCAGCCTGCATTGCTGCGAAAGGTGGATATACACTGTACTAGTGCCGACATTGTGCATGCTCTGTTGCCTGTGTCTATGTGCCTGTGGTTCTGTCAGTGTGATCATGTGATGTATCTGACCCCAGGAATGTGTCAATAAAGTTTCCCCTTCCTGGGACAATGAATTCACGGTGTTATTATTTCAATTTCCAGGAGTGTAACTCGACAAACCTTCATGATAAATCAGGTGGCCACCATAGCACGTAACCTTAGTAGTGGTTCTTAATATTAAAAGTGCCACAACACATCCAGTGTTCCAAAGTAAACTTATGTATCAAATCCTACCGGTCACTAAAGCACTAGTTATCTAAAATATGCTGGAATGCTTTTTGGTCATGTATTAACATCACTTATTCATTAACGGATCAGCAAATAGCGATTCTGCTTTACATCTTCTGTTACGTATAGCTAGATGCCACAGGTATCAAAAATTTTCCGATCGGGCGCCTTACAGTTTGGGCCCACTGGCTAGGAGACAGACCACTCTTTCGTATTGTGGGCAGCTGGTACTTTCCTCAAAAGTGAAGAAATCATTCCAAAAGGCGTCTTGACGAACTTTAAGACTTGGTGTTGACGTTCCGAGTAAAATATTAATTCAAATGTAAGTTACTTATAAGGTATTTGTGATGTCATTGATGATAATACTAAGCCTAATTTGGTAATTCCTTAAATGAGAACGGCAAACTTATGCCTGCTTCTTGTTTATAATTCCTGTATATTAATATTCATTAGTACAAATGTTCAACACCTAGTTTTCAATGACAACCTTTAACATCCCTTTCTTAGAACATGGAAAATTCGTTCAAAACGAATTTACAATAAAAATTACAACATTCACAGTAGACATCAAAGGTTGAGATTTACAAACACAATAATTTTTTCAATCACTGTTACACCTAAATCCTTCCAGTATATAGGCCCTCATTCTGTTTGATATCATGAACTCCATGCACTATATCGTGACAGTAACCAGTAATATGAGGTTCAACAATACACACTAGTTACTGACACCAACCCAGAAACTCGTTACAACTACTGCGTAATGCCTGCTGAGGCGTGCCACTACTCTGTGTAGATGCTGCCGCTGTTGTCTCCCTGCGCCAATTTCCGTTACTTTGCGAGCGCTGTCATCCTTTGGCGCTGTTACTGCTATCAGCCAAGACGCTGAAAGTCTGTACCTGTCTTCTCTGTTCATGTAGGCAGTTCGCTTCGCTTTATGTATCGTCTCTCTAATCACTCTGTTTAAGATAAGGCACTGTTTCGCCAGTAGGCAAGCTTCTCGAAATATTATCGGTTTGGCGCACTTATCGTGAGGTTCCGACACTGCTGACGAATGAATCTTTCGTGTTCGTATATCAGTGTGCCAACAGGTCGACCCATCTCTCCTACGTACACTAGTCCACACTAGTTGTCAACTTCGGAAACTCCAGCAGTATGTATCTTGTCGACTATATCTTTCCTTGCGCCAAGATCTGTTTGTAACCTTTTGCCGCTTCGGAATATATGGCTGATACTTGCTCAGTGGAGAATTTCGCCCACACGTACAGTGGAACCTTGTAAATACGTTAACAGAGTGACGTTTTGTATTTCCTTTTGCTCTTCCGTATTTCCTTCACCCCTTGTCGCCATGGTTTTATCTATTATCTTCATCCAGTAACTACTGGCTCCAATGATGGACCAGTGATATTGCAAGACCTTCTTCAGATATTCTTCGTCGTGGCTCTTGGTTAAAGTGGTTCTTATTATTAAAAGTGCCACAACACATCCAGTGTTCCAAAGTAAACTTATGTATCAAATCCTACCGGTCACTAAAGCACTAGTTAACTAAAATATGCTGGAATGCTTTTTGGTCATGTATGAGAATGAGGACATGTCTAAGGCCCACACTCTTGTTGACTGGCGTAGTCGAACCGAACGACCCACTTTCTATCTGAAAGCGGGATGAAAGCAGGGCTCACCATCTGCAGCATCGTCGACAGGACTGACTGCGGACCTTTGGTACAGAGCCGAGTGGAGGGTCTGAATCAGAGGCTGAGACGGTTCTGCGACCGTGTGGGCTGCAGATTCCTCGACTTGCGCCATAGGGTGGTGGGGTTTCGGGTTCCGCTGGATAGGTCAGGAGACCACTACACGCAACAAGCGGCTACACGGGTAGCAGGGGTTGTGTGGCGTGGGCTGGGCGGTTTTTTAGGTTAGATGGCCTTGGGCAAGTACAGAAAGGGCAACAGCCTCAACGGGTGCGGGGCAAAGTCAGGACATGCGGGGACCAAGCAGCAATCGGTATTGTAATTGTCAACTGTCGAAGCTGCGTTGGTAAAGTACCGGAACTTCAAGCGCTGATAGAAAGCACCGAAGCTGAAATCGTTATAGGTACAGAAAGCTGGCTTAAGCCAGAGATAAATTCTGCCGAAATTTTTACAAAGGTACAGACGGTGTTTAGAAAGGATAGATTGCATGCAACCGGTGGTGGAGTGTTCGTCGCTGTTAGTAGTAGTTTATCCTGTAGTCAAGTAGAAGTGGATAGTTCCTGTGAATTATTATGGGTGGAGGTTACACTGTACAACCGAACTAGGTTAATAATTGGCTCCTTTTACCGACCTCCCGACTCAGCAGCATTAGTGGCAGAACAACTGAGAGAAAATTTGGAATACATTTCACATAAATTTCCTCAGCATGTTATAGTCTTAGGTGGAGATTTCAATTTACCAGATATAGACTGGGACACTCAGATGTTTAGGACGGGTGGTAGGGACAGAGCATCGAGTGACATTATACTGAGTGCACTATCCGAAAATTACCTCGAGCAACTAAACAGAGAACCGACTCGTGGAGATAACATCTAGGACCTACTGATAACAAACAGACCCGAACTTTTCGACTCTTTAAGTGCAGAACAGGGAATCAGTGAGCATAAGGCCGTTGCAGCATCCCTGAATATGGAAGTTAATAGGAATATAAATAAAGGGAGGAACGTTTATCTGTTTAGCAAGAGTAATAGAAGGCAGATTTCAGACTACCTAACAGATCAGAACGAAAATTTCTGTTCCGACACTGACAATGTTGAGTGTTTATGGAAAAAGTTGAAGGCAATCGTAAAATGCGTTTTAGACAGGTACGTGCCGAGTAAAACTGTGAGGGACGGGAAAAACCCACCGTGGTACAACAACAAAGTTAGGAAACTACTGCGAAAGCAAAGAGAGCTTCACTCCATGTTTAAACGCAGCCAAAACCTCTCAGACAAACAGAAGCTATACGATGTCAAAGTTAGCGTAAGGAGGGCTATGCGTGAAGCGTTCAGTGAATTCGAAAGTAAAATTCTATGTACCGACTTGACAGAAAATCCTAGGAAGTTCTGGTCTTACGTTAAATCAGTAAGTGGCTCGAAACAGCATATCCAGACACTCCGGGATGATGATGGCATTGAAACAGAGGATGACACGCGTAAAGCTGAAATACTAAACACCTTTTTCCAAAGCTGTTTCACAGAGGAAGACCGCACTGCAGTTCCTTCTCTAAATCCTCGCACAAACGAAAAAATGGCTGACATCGAAATAAGTGTCCAAAGAATAGAAAAGCAACTGGAATCACTCAATAGAGGAAAGTCCACTGGACCTGACGGGATACCAATTCGATTCTACACAGAGTACGCGAAAGAACTTGCCCCCTTCTAACAGCCGTGTACCGCAAGTCTCTAGAGGAACGGAGGGTTCCAAATGATTGGAAAAGAGCGCAGATAGTCCCTGTCTTCAAGAAGGGTCGTCGAGCAGATGCGCAAAACTATAGACCTATATCTCTTACGTCGATCTCTTGTAGAATTTTAGAACATGTTTTTTGCTCGCGTATCATGTCATTTCTGGAAACCCAGAATCTACTATGTAGGAATCAACATGGATTCCGGAAACAGCGATCGTGTGAGACCCAACTCGCCTTATTTGTTCATGAGACCCAGAAAATATTAGATACAGGCTTCCAGGTAGATGCTATTTTTCTTGACTTCCGGAAGGCGTTCGATACAGTTCCGCACTGTCGCCTGATAAATAAAGTAAGAGCCTACGGAATATCAGACCAGCTGTGTGGCTGGATTGAAGAGTTTTTAGCAAACAGAACACAGCATGTTGTTATCAATGGAGAGACGTCTACAGACGTTAAAGTAACCTCTGGCGTGCCACAGGGAAGTGTTATGGGACCATTGCTTTTCACAATATATATAAATGACTTAGTAGATAGTGTCGGAAGTTCCATGCGGCTTTTCGCGGATGATGCTGTAGTATACAGAGAAGTTGCAGCATTAGAAAATTCTGCGAAATGCAGGAAGATCTGCAGCGGATAGGCACTTGGTGCAGGGAGTGGCAGCTGCCCCTTAACATAGACAAATGTAATGTATTGCGAATACATAGAAAGAAGGATCCTTTATCGTATGATTATATGATAGCGGAACAATCACTGGTAGCAGTTACGTCTGTAAAATATCTGGGAGTATGCGTGCCGAACGATTTGAAGTGGAATGATCATATAAAATTAATTGTTGGTAAGGCGGGTACCAGGTTGAGATTCATTGGGAGAGTGCTTAGAAAATGTAGTCTATCAACAAAGGAGGTGGCTTACAAAACACTCGTTCGACCTATCCTTGTGTATTGCTCATCAGTGTGGGATCCGTACCAGGTCGGGTTGACGGAGGAGATAGAGAAGATCCAAAGAAGAGCGGCGCGTTCCGTGACCGGGTTATTTGGTAACCGTGATAGCGTTACGGAGATGTTTAATAAACTCAAGTGGCAGACTCTGCAAGAGAGGCGCTCTGCATCGCGGTGTAGCTTGCTCGCCAGGTTTCGAGAGGGTGCGTTTCAGGATGAGGTATCGAATATATTGCTTCCCCCTACTTATACCTCCCGAGGAGATCACGAATGTAAAATTAGAGAGATTAGATCGCGCACGGAGGCTTTCAGACAGTCGTTCTTCCCGCGAACCATACGCGACTGGAACAGGAAAGGGAGGTAATGACAGTGGCACGTAAAGTGCCCTCCGCCACACACCGTTGGGTGGCTTGCGGAGTATCAATGTAGATGTAGATGTAGATGTAAAGTATGCAGTGAGGTTTTCTTCTGCATAGGGTGAGGATGGCAGCTGGATGTTGTACCTGACCTTGCGGGTGTATTTTCTATATACTGTGACCAATTTTACTGTCAGGCTTTCAAAAAAAAAAAAAAATGGTTCAGATGGCTCTGAGCACTATGGGATTTATCATCTCAGGTCATCAGTCCCCAAGAACTTGGAAGTACTTAAACCTAACTAACGTAAGAACATCACACGCCAGCGGCAGGATTCGAACTTGCGACCGTAGCGGTCGCAAGGTTCCAGACTGAAGCCCCTAGGACCACTCGGCCACAGCGGCCGGCATCAGGCTTTCAGCTAACTACCACAACGAATTTTACATATAGACAATGCGGTATGATAACCTGAAGAATTTTATCAATAGAGACAACAGCCGCGGAATCTTACGGGATCACACAAAAATGGTTTCAGATATCCACCATGAATCTGAAAAGTAATGGCTTTTTTTTTAAAAAAATGAATTGAAGAAATACACATAAAATGCCTCCAGATAATCACAGTGGTTCTCAAAGTACAGTTTTGTAGACCTAGTCACGAAGAAAAACACATGAAATAGTCTCAAATAAGCACTACAGTTCCCAAAATTAAAGTTTGTGCAAAATCACATGAGGAAATGCACATACACCATGACATGAAGCAAAACAATTATTAATGATGGTTTTAAAAAAGTGCTGCAGTTACTAAAATTTCGTGCTTGCACCTAATAATCTGCCAAAGGAAACACAGCAACATTCATGAAGTGTGCATTATAATTACGACAGGGTATCAACTTCAAGAAATCACGTGCTTGACATCTCAGTGATCGTTGTACTCTGGTGTAATAAGTTTCAGTTCAGATTCCAAGAGACGACAATCAATAATATGTGGCGCATGTTTACCGTTTCTCAAAACATTAAATTTAAATGAGATTCAAGCATATTATGGTTCTGAGCAAAGTGAACACTTCTGGAGCTCTATCATTGATGAAACACATCGTTCAATTAATGTCATTCAAGAGATAAATTCACTCCCATAACGACGTGTCATACTTCCTAATATGACTATTAATGTTTAGTGACCCGTAAATTATTTAAGTGTATATATAATTCAGTTTGGCGAACGTGCATGTACGCAGGTCGCTCAGTAAGTAATTCTACTCATTTTTCTAGGTCAGTTTCGGTTAAATAATGCGAAATTCGCAGTGGGACATCGTAAAATATTCCTGCTTCAGCCCCTACACATTGTCGACCGGTGTGGCCGAGCGGTTCTAGGCACCTCAGTCTGGAACCGTGCGACCGCTACGGTCGCAGATCGAATCCTGCCTCGGGCATGGATGTGTGTGATGTCCTTAGGTTAGTTAGGTTTAAGTAGTTCTAAGTTCTAGGGGACTGATGACCATAGAAGTTAAGTCCAATAGTGGTCAGAGCCATTTGAACCATTTTGAACCCCTATACATTCATGAAGTTCCGATTGATGGCGGCGCTGTATGTAGCCTCCAAAATCGCGTTGTAACCGAGGTGCTTTCCAGGCAGAAACTAACATTGAATTTCTTTTGGCGGAAAAGCAGAGCATTGGGGATATTCATAAGCGCTTGTAGAATATTTACGGGGACCTGGCAGTGAACAAAACCACGGTAAGCCGTCATTGCAACAAGTTTGCGCAAACTTGTCCAATTTTCCACGTTCCGGCTGGCCGCACACAGCTGTTACTCCTGTAATGATGGAACGTGCGTACACTCTCATTCTAGGTGATCGACGAATCACACTCAAGACTTTGACCATGACCCCGTTTAGTGTTACCATGTATAGGCCCTCCCAGTAAGGTGGTATAAGGCCATCGCATTGAAAATGAACTATGTAAAGTATAAGGGCCTTGTAACCAAAGGAAAATGGTTCAAATGGCTCTGAGCACTATGAGACTTAACATCTTAGGTCATCAGTCCCCTAGAACTTAGAACTACTTAAACCTAACTAACCTAAGGACATCACACACATCCATGCCCGAGGCAGGATTCGAACCTGCGACCGTAGCAGTCCCGCGGTTCAGGACTGCAGCACCTAGAACCGCACGGCCACCGCGACCGGCGTAACCAAAGGAGGTGGGTATAATTTAGTGTATTGCAATCCTTAATAAGACTAACCTGCTTTCAGAAAACGATGTATATCATTACTCATTGAACGGCCCTCATAAGTTTCCGTAAATAATTGTGACTCAAGTATTCATCACAAAAAAGGTAGAGAAAAGCTACATTATTTGGCGAATACATCAGTATGTCCGCCATGCACTTCCAACATCACACATAGCACAGTCAGACAAAGAAAGGGGTGTGTCAGTGGGACGCCTTAAGTGAGGGTATTCCTTTCAAACAGACTTGGAAGCCAACCTGAAGCGAGCATTTCACAGGAATTTATGATCATAGGCAAGTAATCGTAAGTGACAACACCAGCTGCCTCAGGTGTCGTCCCTGAAATTGTTTCGATGTATCCACCATAGCGTTCCCCAGCGACAGTCTTCCATTGTGTAGACCATATGCTTCATTTGTAGCCACTGTAGCCACCCATAGACGATGGTGGCCAGCGCATCGTCGGTTTCGATCAGTCATATGGGTCGGAAAATGACACTCGTTAATTGGGAGTCTTCCAACTTGTGGCATATTGAGGAGGTCACAGGCATGACAAATGGTGTCAGAATCAGATTAAACACTGCACGTCTATCTTCTTGCAACGCCTGCCGATCGTATGTAAACCTAGTATTGACTTAGGGTCACTCATGGTCAGTGTTGTATGACGTGACTTGACTTCGCAACTCTTTCACACGACAGAATAGCTTAGTGCCGAAGGCTCCTGTTTAGGACTATAACCTCCAGTGCAAGTAATAGTGTGTGCAGGGTCTATATCTTTGGCTTGATTCTAAAAGGACCAATGTCATTATTTGTCAAAACTGGTTTAATTGGTGTAGGCCATATAGTTTCACATGCTCTTCATGAAGTTAAAACGACCAACGTCTAAGCCACGTAGTATGAGAGATACTGGGGTGTTAAATTGAAAGCATCAAAGTGCTTTATCAAGTTTCCAGTCGGCATAAAAGGGCCAATCTTGACCTTGACTTCTTTGCTCACAGATGGTTTCAACAATTGAAACAGTGCTGTGACATTGGACTTAAATCTGGCGGGAATACACAATAATAAGAGTTGTTCCTTTATCAACTCCACTTACCATTCGGCACATTGTTGGTGAGGAGTGTAGACAGTCTTGGTGGGCACAAACATGTTTCACAGAGGCGATAAGGAAGAGCTTGAGGAACACACTGCACCTGAAATATCTCCGCTAATGTCATCACTTTGCCTTGAAGGCAAATTTACTAAAATAAACTCGTATCAGGCGCATTTTACCCAAATTTTTCCAACACAAGACCATAAATTGATTGGTATCTCTATTAATGTTAAAGACGAGGTTATTGAAAGAGAGTTTTGAGTTGGATTCACCTTCATTTAATCATACTCTATATCTGAAACAGTTATCTGCAATTTTCGACATTACGTTGAGGAAGTTCAACGATTTTCCTGATAAGAAGCACTCTCAAATATTTTCAGTGAATTCATTGAAATTCGACAAGCCTAAAACACAGAGAACTTTGGTTTGGAGTGGACCTATTTTATGAATGACTTCTATTGACTATGAAATGTTACAATATTTTACCTCATTAGCACTTCATGCGAAAGAAAATTTTCTTGACAACAATTTATGAACCAAAGATATAGCAAGATCGCATTCCAGTTTCGTGTAGAATTTCATTGTTATAGCTGACTAAAAGTAATTATAATCTCGTAACATGTTAAATGTCTAAGCGTGAACAGTAAAACTGAAAAGTAATGTTTGACTTTTTTATGTAGTTAGATATCAAGTAAGGATTACAAGAAAACCAGTAGCTTTTCAGATTATTGTATTCATTATGTGCATGGAGAGCTGCATCAAGCCAGTCTCAGGACTGAAGACCACAACAACAACAACAGATGTGATGTAGGGTGGACTGGAGGGGAGAATGTAAAGATTTCCTAATGAACACTACCCCTATTTTATCCTATCATCTTCATGCATCCAAGAATAAATAGAAGTGGATGTCCACCTGATTCCTTTATATATAGGCATAGAAGGTTTCTCACATAAGAGTCGTGAGACGTATTTTATCTGCTGTTGTTGCAGATATTTGAATTTCGATTTTCCAGTGTGTAGATAGAGTCAGCTCAAACAAATACAGCTCATCGAATGTTTTATATGATGCGCAGTTTCAACGGAAAGCATCGGCTTATTTCACGTTACAAAATAATTATTTTTAAAGCACAATTTTACGTGCCGATTCCATAGAGCGGTCGATAATTAGGCTAGTGCGGTAATCGTTTTATCGATAGGTATTGATATGGAAGATTAACCAGTACTCTTGCAGGAACACGGAACACCACCGCCCTGGCCCGTACTGTAACCACCATGTGGCAGCACTGCTCGGTCGCTGCTGGAGTACTGGTTTCTCTTCCTGTTTTACTGTTCCTGTTGGTACCTATTGATGAAACGATTATCACACTAACCTACTTTGGGATCGCTCTATCTAAGGGCGCGTAAAATTCCGCTTTCAACATAATTTTGGTTATAATGGGAAACAAACCGACGCCTTCCGTTGACACCGCGCGGCGCGTGGAACACATGATGAGAAGTGTTTGTTTGGGCTGGTTCCAGATGCACAGTGCAAAAACTAAATCGCAAATATCTGCCTAAGTACTAGAGAGAATGTGCCTGATGACTCGTAGCAGAGACAGTCGATATATATCACACACCTGATATCCCTCAGACTCGCTGACAATATTTACATCTTCCAGGGGGTAAATGACCTGGTAGTATTAGAATCAAGGAACAACACCGACACCCACAAGACATAACACAAAACACCAAACCAAATAACTCCTTTGTCCTTCGTACAAATGAATCACTGATGCCACACTTCCTTAGCACACGAAACAACATTGCATATCCATACATTTACCACATTCGTTAAGATTTTCGACTTACGTAAGTGTTATCACGTCTTCCTCATGCTCGATTGTGAAGACAGATCCCATTTTGTCTTCTAGATATTCCCAATTCAAGTTAAATCCTATGTCTCACCATCGTTTCCATACCTCCACATCCCCTCCATCGTCTGGTACGCGTTGGTCAAAAATTCTTATTTCATTCAGTTTCATTTCCAGTATAGTTAGAACGTCCTATATTTGTTGAGAAAGCAGAGATAGTTAAGCGACGCCACCTATCTTATACATGATGTTTAAATGCATATTTACATCCAGGTCTCAGTTAGTTACAAAAGAACATTCAATAACGGAAATTTCTCAGAGCGTACCTATCTAATGATTCTGAAGTATACTTCTGGTTGATGTATCCAGCACTCCTGTCATTTTACTGTCTCGTCCCCTCTCCTGAAATTCTTGCTTCCACAGGGTCAAGAAATATTCACGTTCCCTGATACGTAAATTTCACAAGGGCTCACCCCTCGAAGTAAGGCAGGTGGCAGCACCGGACGTTGGTAGCCAGTAGCATTGGGAAAGCAGGCATTTGCTTGACTCTGAAAATCAGTAAGTGCAATAAGTTACTGTTCTCCAAAAGTTGCCATTACATGCCCAAATTAAAGACTTGAAATAGATACGAGTTCAACACAAAAATTATGGGAAGATCTAATAATGTCCGCCTTTGCGTCCATTAAGAACCACATACTACTAACAAAAAGTGTAAAGCTATCGTGTCTGTGTCATCATGCTAATCTCCAAAACTGTTACTTCAATTTTCATGGGGTATTCACAGGTAACTTGATGGTAGTTTGAGGCAACGTACTGGAACAAGGAAAAAAACAAAATGCTTGGGGAACTAAAATCTTATCTGAAACCGTTTTGGCTGCCTGTTTGTCTGTTTGAACACCCTAACCTCCAAAGCTACTTCGTGTAATTTCATGGGGTTACCTCAGGTAATTGAGCGTAGCAAGGTACACGCACTATTTCATCGAAATCGGACCATGGAAAAAAATGTATCCGTGTATATTATGAAAATGTCTGTATGTAATTATGTATGCTCCACATCTCCTAATGCACTGGATCACTTTCAACTAATCTTGGTACACACGTCATTTACTGTCAGCAAGGAATCACTTTGAGGGTAAGATCCACCTAGCCATCAAAGGTGTGGGGGGTACGGTTGAGGAAGTAGTATATCCCATGACGCGTGAATACCGAGACTTTATTCATCCAGTATTTAAGGAAGAGAGCACTTAGTCACTTGCAAAAATCTTTACACGTAATTTCAAATGTTTACCAAATGTTTTTGTGCTGACAACCACAAAAAGTGATGAAAAAAAAGAGTTCATCGCTTACCACGTTTTTGCTGTTCTTGCAGTGAAGCTGTTACAGCAGACAGGATGTTTTAATTTATTATTTCCTTACTACTATTTGTATCCGTGACACATTTTACAGACTATTCACATGTAACACATAATGTACCTGTAAAATTATTCAATAGCACGACACATAGGTCACCTGTTACGACATTGTAAATATTAAATACGTGAGAACGGTAGTGCACGGCAACATTCGCGAGAGATATAAGTAAAATATGAGTACAGATACGTTAAAGTCGCTGAGTACGTGGCGGTACCCGTCTATCTATTTATTTCAGTTCTATTAGTCCATCTCCTGATTCCTCCTCTCTCTGTCCATCTTCTCTGTCTATCTCGCCACCCCCATCGCTGAGTCTATTTCCTCCTCTGTTCTTTCTCATCCCATCTCCTCCTCTCCCCTCTCTCTGTACATCTGCTTCTCCTCCCTTTCTCTGTCCGCCTCCACCTCTGCCACTCTCCGTGCATCTCCCCCTCTCCCACTATGTGTATCTCCTCCTTACCTTTCTCTGCTTGTCCATCTCCTCCAAATTCCTTGTTCTAATTATCACACCCACCCCGATAGAAGTTGGCTGGCTCTTACCTTCACAATATTTGTTTCCAGATAGTAAGTAATAGTGTTTAAAATTTGCTTCAAATTGATCCAGAGATTCAGGAGGAATTGTTTTACTCGTGGCTTTGCGCGCTTACGGTCATGTTACATACATGTAACGTTTATATACACATTTTTCAACTGTCTCTCTAGCGGAATAGGCCCAATAGTTTCGTTTTGACGCAATTCAACGTATGTATCATCATATCTCTCTAACTATTGTAGTATAATGACAATTTTGTAGACAGATTCAGCGACATATTTGGGTATTGTCTGCAAAATTTGTTCCTTATAGAATTAGTAGCAAAGAAATAATTAATTCAGACCCAATAAACGATTCGGTAGTTTTTTATGTGTATCATTATTTATGCTGCCATATCTTCTGATGTATGCGTCACCCAGTCATGAAATATTTCAGATACATTTAGTGGTATGTTTGAATACTGTCTACAAATTGTGTTCCGAATACAGTCGGTAGTAAAGAAGTAATAAATTAAAACGTCACTCCTAATGTGGTAGCTTTAGTGCTCGAACAGCGAAAATATGGTAAGCTATAAACTTTTTTCTTCTCACCATTTTGTAGGGTTGTCAGCCAGAAAGAGGTTTATAACGGTTTGAAATAATCTGTCAAGTTTGCTCAAAGTCACCAAGCGCTCTCATTGTTAAATACTGGATGAACAAAACCTGGGTTTTCGTGCGTTATGGGCTACACTTCGTTTTCACCTACACACCTTTCCTCACTCCCACCTCTTTGATACATCTATGGTAGTAACCTCCACAGCCATTCTTTCCCGACAGTAAGTTATATGTGTATCAAGTTTGGTTCAAATCGTTCCAGTGGTTTAGGAGGAGATATGGAACATACGTAAATACGTACATACGTGTACATACAGACATTTTATAATATGTATGGACATATTTTTTATGTGATTCGATTTTATGCAGTAATACCTGTACTTTTCCCCACAGCACGCTCAAGTCACATGCGAAAATTCTATGAAATTTTGCCTAGTGGTTTTTCATGTTACAGTGCTGAAACAGAGTACGATGGTTTTACAATTTTATTGTTAATATATGTTAAAACACTGAAACGTTCCCTTTGAACAATTATACAAGACTGTGCTTAAACTGGCACACAATATTTTTTAGCGCAACGCAATCTGACTTTCAAAAATCTCTACAAAAGAATGGCCCTGACTAACATTAACCTATAACTTTCACAAATCACTCACCTCACCAAAAATCTTCGTCACTCGAACTACTGCAATACAGCGAGCGCCACTACTGCCAGCTAAATAAAAGATTCAAACTACTGAAGGCACTAACTACTGATAGGCATTGTTAGCAAATGAAAGATTTTGATAGAGAAAAAACTATGTATTTACCTTAATAGTCTTAATATATATAGCAGTTCATGACATCCAGTCTTACAAATTTCAAAACTCCGCCATCTCTCTCCCCACATCCACCACTGCTGGCGGCTCACCTCCAACTGCGCAACGCTACGCGCTGTTCACATCCAGCTGCCCAACTCTACAATGGCAGACAACAATGCAAACTAGCCACAGACTGCACACAGCACGGCCAGTGATTTTCATACAGAGCGCTACGTGGCGTTACCAATAAAAATACCTAAACAGCCTACTTACAACACTGATGTGTATTAATGCTAAATAGCGTTGTGCTACGTCACTGTACTGTGCTCACTGCTGTCTTCTGTACTATGGTGGACATGAGTCTGAAAGTTCACTGAATGTGACTCGAAACTCTGACAAGGAGACCGTACGAACTTACCCTCACAGATTCGATTCATATTGACAGGGGGCGAAGGGAACGACTACGACTTCAAAGTGCGTAAACAGGGAGACACCACTCTCAACCTTTAACCGGAAAGTCTGGTTTGAAAATTATGGGCCTGTTAATATGCTTTGTATGGCCGTCAACACTGTAGGAGTCCACAGATGACCGTGCAAGTGCTTAGTTTCATAATCGTGAATCCCTGGATCGAATGTGACGATGAGTACTTTTTTTCACTCCACGCTACCCTACCAACGCGCAGTATTAAATGCATTCCTCTCAAATGTACGCCTTTGGTTCAGCGGTTCGAAGTTTGATTTCACAGGCTGGTGAATAACTTAACAAAACGACTACAAAATTGCTCGTGCATCATCGAACAGAGCAGGGAGATAGCTTCTAGAGAAGACTGCATAAAAATTCAATCAGTCGTACACCGTCAGTCATCTGTACCAATATTTGGTGGTACGCTTTGATGTGCGTAATATGCTGCTAAATTGAGTGATGACCGAGAGCCGTTAACGATTATAAACCAAGCTTGTTTTGCAATAGACCTGTTTAAAAATCATGCGTATGCTAAAATTCAGCGTTCATTACATGCGCTGTATGTCCCACTAATTAATGTTTTCCATATTTCTACGATCCGCAGTATCCCTATTCGAGCAGTGCTCCATACCTTACATGTTACGCTTCACACAAATTTAGATACAATAATATCAAAAAAGGACTATATTGATTTGACTGAGAGTTCTCGTGTATCTTTCTTTTATTTCCAATCTGTTCATGAAAACAGTTTTTCTCCACTATCAAGGATAAATATTATATGAATAGCAAATGCGTCATTACTTACTGATGATTACCACAGCCATAATACATTTGTTGTTAGAATTAAATGGGAATAAAAAATACCAGCAGCGAGATTCTATCCGGAGATCCTGTGCCAATGAAACCACGTGTTTATTCACCCGGTGGCGGTCTGCTTGAGTATTTTCGACCAAGCAAAGTATATAAGCAGCCGAAAGTTTTTAAACTTGATCTCATCGAAAATGGTTGAAACGCACGTTTTCCTGTTGACATATTATGTTGAAGTTCTAGTAGCGCCCATCGCACCTTATCACTATGAATTCATTAAGGGGAAGTTCCTACGGTTTCCTTGTTAGTGGGGCTGGCCATTCATAGCCCTGAGCAGTGAGGTCATGAGAATTTATTGTCCTTTGATGGCGTGTATGCATGGCGCCACCAATTGGAGAACAGTGTGCGACAGAAGAGTGAGGTGTCCTGTGGCATGCTGGCGGAAGATTTAAAAGCTCCGTCTCAAGCGTATCTGTGAGTGTCAATCTGGACTTCGGGTGTGGTCGATTAAGATGCCAGCCATGCCGCACAGTGTGCAACCCATTGCATGTTGTGGTGCACGATTGAACAAATGGCGTCTGTCATCTGGGCGCTGATGTCATACTTGGGTCGTTTCAGCGAGTGACAGATAAAGTGGAGAAGACCATCCTTGCACACCGAGTTTCAACGAAGATCACAATACGCAGTTTCATCCTCGGAATTGATCTATGCCCTCTGGTTCTGAGTTGAGTGAAAGGATTGAATCAGAGGCTCTAAAGTTTTTGCGACAAACTAGACTGTGATTTCCTGCTCTTGCACCCTGTGGACGTCCTAAATGGGTGAGATGTGCTCTACAGATTAGAGGCTACTACACAGTATGTTGGGTGTACACGATGTAGACGATGTTTTTCTATATTAGGAGGTTCTCTATCTAGTCATGGAAATGAAAGCTGTACGGGACCCAGAAGTAACAGTGCAAGACCATAAGAAATACATTTGCTGGCGGGAGTATTAAATACTTGGTGATAAACTGACGATACATTCGTAACAAAGCACCCATAAAAAGTTATATATTTTCCAATGTATTATGTAGAGAGCTGGTTAATCCCAAAATTGAAGGTAGTGAGATGTTTGGTGATAATTTAAGAGCATATCTAAAAGATAGGCTAATGGTAAATTGAGATGGTGTGCCTGTAGTAGACAAAACACTCATATCCGCAGATATAGAAACTGTAACTGCCAGGTTGCCTGCTAGATTGCCTGCCAGATTGCCTGTGTAAGCCTCAGTATCGTAGGTGGGCAAAATATTACAATCGGAGCCTTCTATCGACCACTAAACTTTAGATAAAACCTAGGTTCACTAGTATGGGGGCTCCCCAATCTTACTGCCATCACTGCAGGAAACTTTAATCATTCAGCAATCAATTGCGAAAATTAGAGTTATGTAAGTAGCGAGCATAACAAGATGCCTTGTGAAACCTTACCATATGCCTTCTCTAAGAACTACCTAGAAGAGATTGCACGGAAGCCCACTCATGAGGGAAATGTATTCGATCTGACAGCTGCAAATATACTTGACCTCTCTGACTATTCCACTTACCAACTGGTATCAGTAACCTTCACGCAGTTGTAGCAACAGTGAAGTGAAGTACTAAGAGCAATTAAAACATGTAGCAAGACTTATACCTTCAGCAAACTACATTAACAGGCAGTCGTAGTGCAGCTCGAAAGACGTAGATTTGTAGAGATGTGTGTAGAGGATCTGTGGCTCAGCGTTGGCAGGAAGTCCACCATGCACCTGATAAATACGTACCTAGTAGAACAGTCAAGATCGAAGGGAACTTCCATGGTATACCGCAAGCTTAAAGAAACTCCTAATGGAACAGAGACTACTGCATAATAGGTGTAAACCAAAGATTAGGGTGGGAGATGGATATATGCGAAATGAAACGCGTTTGGCTGTCAAGAAGGCAATGAGTGAAGGATTCAGCGAATACTGTATCTTAATATTATTGGTACGAAGATAGTCTGCAGACACTTTTGGACGAGACAATGACTGAAACTGAGGAAAGCAAAGAAGGAGCAGAAACAATGAACTTGGTTTTAAAATGTTTTTTTCCCAATGTAAATACAGGGATATTGATCCAAATTAATTCTTGCACCAATGCAAAGATAAGAGAAATATATATTTGTGACAGTAGTGTTAAGAAACAGATGAATTTTCTAAAATTGTACAAAACACCGATGCCTGACTCAATCCCTGTTGTATTCTCTACTGAAACTGCGGCTGAGTTAACTTCTCCTTTAACCGTAATATACCGAACATCCCTCGAACAGTTAATTGTGGCAGGTGGTAGGGTGAAGGTAAAGCACTTATCTACAAGATGAATAGCACACGTGATTGATAAAAATATTGTCCAATATTCGTGACATCTGTATGTTGTAGAATCATATGACATAGTCTGAGCTCAAATGTAACGAGATACCTCAAACAGCCATGGATCAAGGCTGTCAGGTAGATGCAATATTTCATGATTTCCATAAATCATAACGCAATTATTCATAACTGAAATGTGACAGGCAAATTTGCATTCTGGTTTAATTGAATATAAGACTGTATCTATAACTGGAGGATAATATCAGACTAGGCAGCATAGGGAATGTCTTTATTTAAATATACAGAATCACATTGACTATAACTTATGAGATCTATGTAGCCTCATTTCCTTCCATTTGACGTGATGCTTGCTTGTTTCTGGATAATTTTGTGTGTATGGGAAAGCACAACGCATTGAATTTGAGATGGCATGGACAGGAACTCTGATGCAATGCTAGCTGCATGTTAGAAAAATTTGCATTAGTCTGTGACGTCAAGGAGCCGCACTGAAGCGGCCGTTTTTTAATAGTATGTGAGAGTTTTGCTCTGTGATTGGCTACAGGTTGCGAGGCATTGCTTTTTCGTGTGGAAATGATAAGTTTTCCGATTGATTTTCCGATCGACGTTTGTGTCATCAGGGCATACTTTCTTATTCAGTGGAGTAACATTCCTAATCAATAAGAGGCAATAATTAGAATTTCTCGAATTTATGTTTGTTAATCAGTACACATTTTTTTCATAATTATACATATGATCCATAATTTTAGTGAATAAAATATCGTTTTTAAATGACATTTTCTTTATTTTAAGTACCCTCCTTTCAAATTAAATATTCTGGCTGTGAATCCCCACTTTAGGTTCTATAAACAAAATTAGAATTACCCATCTTGAGGTATTGAAGTTCTTCTTGTTATATCAGTGCTTGCTACGAAATGGGAAGAGGAATTCCGCCTTATGGAAGACACCATTTTTCTGTTTTGTTTCACCCAGACATGTTTCAGCACATTTTGTGCTATCTTCAGTGGGTTATATTTTATTTTCTAACTTACATGATAGTATTGGACATTTATTTTGGTAGCATTACCCAGTTAAGTGGCGCACATTAAACTCATAGCACAGATCTTAAAGACGTGGCCTGCTCACAGTTTCACAATTAGTTTTCTGTTTTCGGACAACTTCGCACGTGCAGTGGTTTCGCATAGTGAGATACTGTCACAAACCAATACACAAATGTTCCGTCGTATCTTGATAAGATTTCAAAGTGGTGTAAAGACCGACTTTAAATTTTCCAAAATGTAAAATTTTTACTTCACGAAACGAAAGATCGTTTTATTCTGTGATCAACGTATTAACGAGTCATAGTTGGATCAGGTTGCCTCATACAAACACGTAGGTTTAACACGTTGTAGGTACTTGAAAAAAAAGAAAAAACAAGAAAAAAAGTTCACACTGCCTCAGTCGTTGGTAAAGCAGTGGTCGGACTTTGGTTCGTTGGGAGAATGCTAGGAAATTCCAATCAGTCTGCAAAGGAGACTGCTTACAAATCACTCGTGCAATCCACCATTGAATACTGTTCAAGAATCTTGGATCCATACCAAATATGGCTAACAGGGAATACTGAAAATATACCGGGTGATCAATAAGTCAGTATAAATTAGAAAACTGAATAAATCACGGAATAATATAGATAGAGAGGTACAAATTGACACACATGCTTGGAATGACATGAGGTTTTATTAGAACAAAAAAAATACAAAAGTTAAAAAAATGTCCGACAGATGGCGCTTCATCTGATCAGAATAGCAATAATTAACATAACAAAGTAAGACAAAGCAATGATGATGTTCTTCACAGGAAATGCTCAATATGTCCACCATCATTCCTCAACAATAGCTGTAGCCGAGGAATAATGTTGTGAACAGCACTGTAAAGCACGTCCGGAGTTATGGCGAGGCATTGGCGTCGGATGTTGTGTTTCAGCATCCCTAGAGATGTCGGTCGATCACGATACACTTGCGACTTCAGGTAACCCCAAAGCCAATAATCGCGCGGACTGAGGTCTGAGGACCTGGGAGGCCAAGCATGACGAAAGTGGCGGGTGAGCACACGGTCATCACCAAACAATGCGTGCAAGAGATCTTTCACGCGTCTAGCAATATGGGGTGGAGCGCCATCCTGCATAAACATCGTACGTTCCTGCAGGTGTTTATCGGGAAGGCTGGGGATGATGCGATTCTGTAACATATCGGAGTACCTCTCACCCGCCACGGTTGCAGTTACAAAACCAGAATCACGCATTTCCTCGAAGAAAAAAGGCCCGATAACGGTAGATGTTGTAAATCCAACCCATACCGTCACTTTCTCGTCGTGCAATGGAGTTTCCAAGACAGTTCTAGGATTTTCGGTAGCCCAAATTCTGCACTCGTGGGCATTGACAGACCCTCGGAGCGTGAAATGAGCTTCGTCGGTCCACAACACGTTACTCAACCACTCGTCATCTTCCGCCATCTTTTGAAACGCCCACACTGCAAGTGTCCTCCGCTTCACTAAATCGCCAGGTGACAATTCATGATGCCAATGGATTTTGTACGGATAGCATCGGAGGGTACGCTGAAGTGCTAACCAAACAGTAGTGTATGGAATTCTAGGCGACGTGCGACTGCACGAGCGCTGACTTCCCCGTGCATAGACGAACCCTCTACAGTCTCCATTTCGTCCTGAACTGTCTCAGCAGCATTACGCCTTGTGCTCGGTCGGCCACCACGGGGTCTATCGTCTAAACAACCCGTGGCTTCGAATTTCGAAATCATTCTCGCCACAGCTTCATTTGTCAACGGACCTTTACCCGTTCGAATCCCCTTCCAGTGGCGATAGGATCGTAACGCTGAACTAGCTCATTCCCCATTCTGATAATACAGCTTCACTAAAAGCGCCCTTTCAGGTAACGTCAATATGCTGCGACTGCTGGTGCATCTGATTCTCTCTCTCATTACAGCTGCTTTTGTACACGATTGTCATGCGCAGTCACTGACGTTTTGCTGTCCAGCGCCATCTGTCGGACATTTTGTGAACTTTGTCTTTTTTTTGTTCTAATAAAACCCCATGTCATTCCTAGCATGTGTGTCAATTTTTACCTCTCTATCTACATTATTCCGTGGTTTGTTAAGTTTTCAAATTTATACTGACTTTTTCATCACCCAGTACAATGAAGGGCAGCACGAGTGGGAAACGTTTGTTTGATCATAGTGAATGCCACAGAGATAATGAAGAAATTGAACGGACAAACCCTTGAACATAGACGAAAACTATGCTGAAAAAGCGTATAAATATCCAAGATCCAGCATTAATTGGTGACCCTAGAGAAATATACTACGATCCCTACGAATCTGTCTCATAGGGATGCCGAGGGTAAGATAACATCAATTACAGTAAGTACCAAGGTATTTAATCAGTAGTTCTTCCTACACCCCAAACGTGAATGGAGTGGACGAAGCTCTAATAACAAGTCTAATGGCAAAAACCCTTTGCCATACATTTCACACTGACTTGCCGAGTGGCGGCCGCTCTGGCCGAGTGGTTCTAGGCGCTTCAGTCCGAAACCGAGCTGCTGCTACGGCCGCAGGTTCGAATCCTGCCTCGGGCATGGATGTGTGTGATGCCCTTAGGTTAGTTAGGTTTAAGTAGTTCTAAGTCTAGGAGAGTGATGACCTCACATGGTAAGTCCCATTGTGCTCAGAGCTATCTGAACCATTTGCCGAGTATGGGTGTAGATGGAGCTATAAATGTCGACGGTTTGCTTCTCGTCTGATAAATCACGGTACTTGTCTCGTATAACAATACTAGCATGCTATATTTAATTTATTATTACTTGCTGTGATGCACATGGATGACTGTTTTCCTTCCACATGTTATATTAGAAGAAAGTTGCCCTTCCTCCTAAACTGTTTTTACTTAAGATTAGTTTATTGTGCGCTTCTAAATTAGTTCTGTTCGGTGTATATCTTTTTTGTTTCCTGTAGGGTACACTAGGAAAACACATGATGTGGCAGTATGTTGGCAGCATTGTCTCTCACTGTCTGTTACGCTTCGTTACGGTTCAACACAGTGACATGACTAGGGGTCTCGCGATTTCTGTCTTCATTTGTATCACCAATTTCCATTTTATTTTCGTGGGGGTCGGAATTAGGTCTTGCACTCCAGTATGTTTACAGACTTCTGACAATACTTGTCACAAATTGACTGTATCAATGATATAACTACCTGAAGATTTATTGTTAACACGTCAAGCATTTAACCCACGGTGTGCTGCAACGACTTCGTCGTTTACCGAGGAGATCGATACAAGCTCGTGGGACGGATCTATCTTTATGTCACGGATGCTGTAGTAGTGTGTAACGCAACAAGATTGCCCACCTGCCTCGGTCGGATATCAACACTCTGCGACTGATCTTTCCTCGTTTGGGCGCACGTTGAGTTTCATGTGACCAAATAGTGACAAAAGCTCAGTTCTCGTCTTGCCGACTGCAGGATGCGGGGTTCCTCGCTGGAGTCATTTTTGATGTAGCTCTACTAGATGTGGGGGTGGCATGCACTGCCAGGGGTGAGTTTTGGCGGGCGGAGCGACCGCTGCATCGGCGGCTGGGGCTGCGGCTGCGGCTGCGGCTGCGGTGTCGGTCTGTGCAGGCGGGTAATGGCGTGGGCGGTCCGGTCATAACACTTAGTCACCAGGCCACTCAGCTGTCCGCCGCATCCGCGCAGCCAGCCCGCACGCCGCCGCGCCGCCGCCTAGACAAACTGCCGCGCCGGGCCACCTTCTAAATAAAAGCGCGCTGTTGCGACCGGAAATAGATGTGATTTCATTCCGCAACTCTAATGAGCGACTCTTAGGACGAGGGGCTCTCCCTCTGACGCATGGGCTCTTGTCGTGGAACTGACTCTCTGCATCTCTGTGTCTGCAGGCAGGTTCGAGACCGCTTTAAGAACTCAATGTACCCCGGAGGAGTAGTGTGTGTTATGTTTCATGGCGGGTGTGAGGAAAAGAATAGCTGACTCGTTAGTAACTGTGCAAAGCGCCTCACAGCGCAGAACAAACTCTTCAAAAGTAGATGTTTAAGAATATGACAGGCGGGCCTGTATTTATTTCTATACTGGAGGTGTTCATTCCTTTCACAACATCTCTATTTATGTCACGCCAAATGTCGATTCTAGCAAAAAGCACATGCTGTTGCTTCTCGTATAAGACGTCCACATTAAAATCTTCATTCGTATTCTTATTGTTTCGATTGTGGCCGATTGTGACAGGTGTGAAATTTAATGCTTTCATGCGAGTATGTTCTTCACTTCCCAGAATGTCTTCGTTCTCTCACTTCTTACATTTCTTTACTCCTCGGTTAATAGAACTTTGGCTTTAATGCTAGATAATTTCTCCTGAATGTCTTAATGTTCAGATTAACTAACGAAAAAGCCGTAGCCAGCTGCGCTAGACGAAATGGAATGGTCGTGATAACGGTAGAGCAACACAGGTCTTCTAAACTGAATGCTCGTTCCAGTAGTGATGCGAATTCCCAACCCGATGAGCTACATTTGCATGTCATATGAGCAGACCAGTAGTCACGTCACAGTGTCCCAAGAATTATTCAAAAAAATTGCGTTAAATATTAATTCCTTCTGATGTATTACATGCTCTCAACTGAGGATAAATCATAGGAAAATAAAGGTAAAAATATTTCCTGTGTGATCGGCGTTGTACCTATGTAAATTGTTATCCACGTTTGACACTGTATCTGATGTGAAGATCTTGTTCCTCCAATGACTGTCGCACCCTCTTAATTAATTCGTATTATTAAGTCCTAGTCTATTACCATTGAATAGTAAGAAATTGTGTGTTATTGTGGCGTTGCTAGTAGATAGATGAATATGTTACTGCCGTGGGTGCGTTGGTCTTCCTGGTCACGTCTGCTACATTTTTTAATTTAATCCACCTAAAAATTGTACTTAATAGGCTATGTTTTAAGAGATTCTGTTGGATAACTGGAATCCTCGTTGCTTTGTTCACGAAGGTAGGTGAAAGGCCCCGCCAGTCATAAACACGCCCGAGTTATCACATTATCAAAAATCTCTTTAAAAGGTGGCATACCAGTTAAACATTGAAAACGAACGATTGCGACATAACAGTAGCAGCGTACGAGCGCGACACACACACACATACACACACAGAGAGAAAGAGAGAGAGAGAGAGAGATTCACTGAGAAGTTCCTAGTCACAGTCTTTTTGAGTTCATTACTTCGTGTAGTAAGCAACACACTTAGTATCGGCCTGGAAATGTGGTAGGCTGTACAGGCGGCTGTACCATGGGTCGAATGAGCATCATTACTTCCTCTATTTTATATGATGTGCCCCAGAAGCGTGACATAAAATTGCCACGACGCAGCGGAAACTCATGTTACCATCCTGACACACCGGCTTCGTTAGTAAATATCGTATCTCGTATCGTAGCGAGAACCAGTCGGAACCCAGACACCTGAGAATATGTTACGGCTCAGTCTTCCATAAATTACTCTGCACAACACTATTAAACGCCGGTCGGAATGGCCGAGCGGTTCTAGGCGCTACAGTCTGGAACCGCGTGACTGCTAAGGTCGCAGGTTCGAATCCTGCCTCTGGCATGGATGTGTGTGATGTCCTTAGGTTAGTTAGGTGTAAGTAGTTCTATGTTCTAGGGGACTGATGACCTCAGCAGTTAATTCCCATAGTGCTCAGAGCCATTTGAACAATTAAACGATAACTTCTACGAAACCCTGTAAATGTTTCTCAATTTTCCACTCTAATGATGCAAAAAGAAGGCGCGCAGTGACGTGACCGTCGGGCTCGGCTACGCTTGGAACAGCATGCTGTCGACTATGCGAAAAAAAATGCCAGAGCTTAAAAGTTCATATGAGGTATAAGGTTGGCTAATGAAGCCACATTGGCACCAAATATCACCACCATTCTGCTCAATGCCACAGTGAACGTGCCACACGGTGGGAAGGTCGTCACAACCACTCTTACCCATATTTCACTCTGACTCTTGACGCCTTTCGAAGGGGAAGATAACCGCATTGAAATCACGCAGTTTTATTATGGGTGGCCGAGGAAAACATTTCGGATACACGTCGCTTCTCATTATCAACATGAAAAGGGCTCAGGTATGTGGCATAAAGATCGTCAATGAAACCACTGCTTCCATTGGGGTGTTGATGCCCACACATTTCTCGGACGAAACTGTCAGTTTGCAGGGTTGTGACAAACAGTAAGGCATCTCTGACTGCCACTGACACTGCTCACTACCCACGAACGATTCACCATCGTTGGACACTTTAAAAGTGTCGCTGCACAGAAAAAGCCATTCACTGTTTCCTAGGTGCCCGTGTCACAGGCAGTCACTTCGACACACCTCAACTGAGTGGCGCTACGTCGCTGAAATAGCGCTTGCTGACTGCATGCGAAATCTAAGGGGTATCAACAGGGCTGTCTGTCATGCTGGCGCCCAGGAATCGGAAAATGCCTATCTCTATACAGCGACATTTTTAAAGTGCCCAACAAAAGTATTCGGGTAGCACGGAAGATTTTGCCGACTAGGGAGTTTAAGAGGAACGCTTTGCCGTTTTATTCACGCACATCTCAAGGTCTCAATCCACGCCCCATGATTCCGCCACAAAAGAGAGAGAAACAGGAAGGTTAAATAAAGTATAAACAATCTTTCCTGCTTCGGATCACTTTCAGATTTTTTGAATGGTTTTTAAATGTCGCTAGTGGTTTCAGCACTGCGTTCGTGTTACACTCCAAATGGGTGCGATCATGTTCAAAGTGGTTGCAGATCCACGATGTAATGTGCTGAAATGTGCGGAGGGCGTCAGAAATTTTAAATGTTGTTAATAAGGTCGTCCTGTTGCTCATGGCATTTAGAACTGTCGGCTTGAACTGCGAAATCCGTGATAATTAAGACCTAGGGGAAGGGGTTGTCTCTCTGATGCCCTTTATCCCAAGCTAAGTGACTTTTTCGTGTCTGTTCAGGACGGCAGTGTGTCTGAAACGTTTTCCTCGGCCACAGTTCTAATCACCATCGCAGAGACGTCAAGAGAAGTGGTAATAAGTGGGTAAGTGGGAAAGTAACGACCTTCCCATAAGTGTGACAAGCCCATGGTGGCGTTGGTCATAACTGTGACGAAATTCGATGCCAACGTGATATCTTTAACGCACATTCCACCTCACATGAACTTCTGAGCTCTGGCCTCTTTATCATATACGTTGACACCTTGCTTTTTGAGTGTCGCCGAGCCAGAATGTGACATCACAGGGTGCTACGCTATTACACTGTTACAGACGAACGTTTTAGACACATTTGAGCCAAATTCTGCATCGCAATGGGAGGGAATTTCGCAGTTTCCAAAATGTGACCCTTCAATCCTGTAGCACTACGTATTACCATCGAAAAAAGTGCTTCATAGGAAATTTTTTAAGGAAATGAATCATGGACCCTAAAATGCATTGGTTCATAATTGTAAATCTATCTAATGTGTTAGTCTGTCACTTCATCGACCCTAATCAAACCAGAAATTCGTGGCTGCTGTATATGAAGCGAGACTATATATCAGAATAGTTTTACATCACCCCTGCTCCCAGAACTGAAAATAGACGTTGACTGTGGATACTGTATCACAGACACAGTCCCTATGACTGTTCAGAGACTTTACTAAACCCTTCCAGAGATGTAGACAACCATAAATGAGGAGCGCCTATTAGACGGAGGGGTTCCGACAGCCGATCAGTTCCAGTCCTTCCACCAGGAAGGAGGTACACGGATCGTGTTTTCTGTAGTTCAGCCATGCCTAGACGGTGAATACCGCGGTTCGACCGCGTCCGCATCGTTACTGTGTGCTAGGAAGAGCTCTCTACAAGTAAAGTGTTCAGGCGTCTCGGAGTGAACCAAAGCGATGTTATTCGGACATGAAGGAGATACAGAGAGACAGGAGCTGTCGATGACATGCCTCGCTTAGGCTGCCCAAGGGCTAGTACTCCAGTGGATGACCGCTACCTGCGGATTATGGCTCGGAGGAACCCTGACAGCAACGCCATCTTTTTGAATTACCGTTTTTGTGCAGCTACAGGACATTGTGTTACGAATCAAACTGAGCGCAATAGGCTGCATGATGCGGAATATCACTCCCGACGTCCGTGGCGACGTCCATCTTTGATTTCGCGACACCATACAACGCGGTACAGATGAGCCCAACAACATGCCGAGTGGACCGCACAGGATTGGCATCACGTTCTCTTCACCGATGAGTGTTGCATATGCCTTCAACCAGACAATCGTCGGAGACGTGTATGGAGGCAACCCTATCAGGCTGAATGCCTTAGATAAACCGTCTAGCGAGTGCTGTAAGGTGGGGGTTCCCTGCTGTTTTTGGGTGGTAGTAAGTGGGGCTGACGTTCGCCGCTGGTGGTCATGGAAGGCGCCGTAACGGTTGCACGATACGTGAATGCCTTTATTCCGACCGATAGCTCAACCATATCGGCAGCATATTCTGGTGGCATTCGTCTTCATGGACAACAATTCGCGTCCCCTTCGTGCACATCTTGAGGTGGACTTCCTTCAGGATAACAACATCGCTCGACTAGAGTGGCAAGCATTTCACCAGACATGAACGCAGGCGAATATGCCTGGGATAGACTGAAGAGCCGGCCACAGTTGCCGAGCGGTTCTAGGCGCTTCAGTCTGGAACCGAACGACCGCTACGGTCACAGGTTCGAATCCTGCCTCGAGCATGGATGAGTGTGTTGTCCTTAGGTTAGTTAGGTTTAAGTTCTAGGAGACTGATGACCTAAAATGTTAGGTCCAATAGTGCTCAGAGCCATTTGAACATTTTTTAGGTATTAAAGGGCTGTTTATGGACGACATGAACCACCAACAATTGTACGGGATTTACGCCGAATCGTCGTTGAGGAGCGGAACAATCTGGACCAACAGTGCCTTGATGAACTTGTGGATATTATGCGACGATGAATACAGGCATGCATCAATGCAAAAGGACGTGCTACAGGGTATTATAGGTACCGGTGTGTACAGCAATCTGGACCACCACCTCTGAAGGTCTCGCTGTATGGTGGTACAACATGCAATGTGTGGTTTTCATGTGCAATTAAAAGGGCGGAAATGATGTTTATGTTGAAGTCTGTTCCAATTTTCTGTACAGGTTCAGGAACTCTCGGATCCAGGGTGATGCAAAAGCTTTTTTTAAATGTTTGTATTTTTGAAGATATTTAAGGATATGAAGTGCCATAATAATAAGTCTGAGTGCCATCACCATCATATATTCCGTCATAGAATCTGCCGCAACCGACATCCACTTTGTATTACATCAGATTATTACTTTTATTACTTTCTGTTTACTTGCGTCAACAGTCATACAATATTTTGCAAAGACGTTTTCTGTCTGAAATTTTATTAAATCTAATTATTAAGGATCGCGATTTCCATTGTTGGGTTCCGACTGGTTTCCGTTTAGAACGAGATACTATATTTACTAACGAAGCCGGTGTGTCAGGATAGTAACATGAGTGGTGCCATTCTCAAGTAGTAGCCACCATAACGTTAACTGCGAAACAGAATTCAATGAATTAAATTTTAGTGAGACCTTCAGTTCTAATTATGTAAAGCTTAATTATTATTTGCACATAAAAATTTAAAAAAATGATAAAATATTTTGTGAAATGATTTGTGTAAAATCATGAAATTAAATGGAATAGAGAAACGTTGACACGATTTTGAATGATGCTCGAAATCAAGCGCAGCAAATGAGATGCCGATTGGAGGATTCTTTATTACCAAATTTATTGAGACTCAGAATTTGTTGGAACTGTTTACACTTCGGGCATAAGGATAAACATACGTCAAGGGTATACAGCAGCTGACAACACGGTCTACACAATCGACCAGACAATTATTCTCCAGCACTCTTTAAACTTCTAAAGTCGAACCTTTAAACTCAAGATCGGCAACTAATTTGCTGTACATTATTTCTAGCATCATTCGATGGGTGTGTCAAATCTTTATCTAAATATACTTATTTTCAGGCAAAATATTTCATAAGACATTGGACCGGCTTTTTTAAATTTCGTTTTATTTCTAAGTCTTGTTCATAAAGTGAGATCTTTTTGAAATCTCATTTGCCTTCCTAGTGTCCACTGTTCTCGAAATGTTCTACATTTACAACTTGATTCAAACTAATCATATTTTATAGTTAAATATTACACAAATGCAACTTTTTACGTGCAGAATAGATAGGTCTGGAAAAGATGAACTTTCGGAGACTTTATTTACACAGGTAGTAGCAGTTGCGAAATATTTCAGTTTTCCCTCAAGTCACTAAATAAGTGTTTCTTAATCACTCTGATCGCTTTGAAAGAATTAAAATAATATATTTTTGAACAACTATAAATAACGATCGTCCATTTGGCACTCTATTTGTCCCTTTCCAGCTGTTCGTTGGCAATTAAAATTCGGAAACGTCCGACGGTGTAATTTATGTGAGGTCCTGTTTCCGCACCGGTTAAACATTTGAACGGGTTTAAACAAAAGAAAATTAACAGCAGAATTTATCCTTAAAATTTAATCAGCCTTTTAGCAAATTATCTTGTTACTTGCGGGAGAATTTCGCAATAGGCAAAAACGTGACCGTACATTAATTTTTACCACGGAGTGGGAGGCAAAATTTGCCTTTTGTAGGAAGAATGTCTGTCAGTGAGCTTCTCGTCTCCTATTGTCTCCCGATATGGCTATGACACATTGCGTACCACGTTATGCGTCTTACCCATGTGCGTAACAGATAGCTCACGGGATTAGCCGAGAGGTCTAGGGCGCTGCAGTCAAGGACTGAGCGGTTGGTCCCGGCGGTGGTTCGAGTCTTCCCTCGGGCATGGGTGTGTGTGTTTGTCCCTAGAATAATTTAGGTTAAGTAGTGTGTAAGCTTAGGAACTAATGACCTTAGCAGTTAAGTCCCATAAGATTTCACACACATTTGAACATTCGTAACAGATACGCGACGGGTTCAAGACGATATGTTCGTTATCAATAACTGATCATTTGTATGATATACCCTGCTGCCAACTTCGGCGGTGAGGTCCAGAAACAGCGCTTAATAATATGGTGACTGCTCACAGTGTTCTGATATCCCACAACTTATTTAGAAAAGAGGCACGCAGTTTGCTTGGATAATATCTCTGTCTGTATATTCTCCTTCTCAAAATCTGTTAAATTCGCACTTTCTTTAGCTATTGTACGAGCAAGAAGGTAAATTATACTCCAACAATAATTCGACATCGAAGTCATTGGAAACGTATCAAAAGCTACGATAGACCAAATGTCTGAAATACCTATACACCTAATTCATCTGTACATTATCCTAGTGTTTTAGGTGACCGTTGTTTAATTTACTAGAAGGACTTTATAGAAATTTGAGCCCTTCCTTCCTACACGAACCACTGCGCCACAATTAATCAGTGAAGAGTGTATGGATATAATGCACTGACGGCAAAAAAGCTGCAGCAAAAGGTAATTAATTTCGGGAATACATTTGTCTACGTAACATACTTAAGTTATTATCATTGCTAGATCACAGGTTAATGTAAGCGCGAGATAAGCCACTGCAAATGTGAAATGCTGGTACATTAATAAGCGATATAACCGCCAGAAGTTTGAATGCAGGCATACAAACGTGCATGCATTGCGTTGTACAGGTGCCAGATGTCAGTTTGCGGGATGGAGTTCTATGCCTGTTGCACCTGGTCGGTTGATGCAGGGACGACTAATACAGTTTGTGGATAGCGCTGGATTTGTCGTCCAGTGATGTCCATATGTGCGCGACTGAAGATGGATCTGGTGATCGAACAGGCCAAGGCAGCATGTCGAGACAGCAGAGCATGTTGGATGACAACAACAGTATGTGGGCGAACGTTATCCTGTTGGAAAACACCGCCTGAATTGCTGTTCATGAATAGCATCACAACAAGCCGAATAACCACACTGACGTACAAATGTGTATCCATGATGCGTATGATAACAACGAGAGTGCGCCTGCCATCATACGAAACCGCATCCCCGGCCATAACTCGAGGTGTACGTCCAGTGTGTCTACCACACAGACAGCTTGGTTTCAGGGCCTCAACAGGCCTCCTTCTGACCAAGACACAGCCATCACTGGCACCAAGATAGAACCATATTTCATCAGAACACACAACAGATATCCACCCAGCCCTCCAATGAGCTCTCGCTTGACACCACTGAAGTCACAAATGGCGATGGTTTGGGATCAGTGGGTTGCGTGCTACAAGGTGGCTGGCTCTGAGCTGTCCTTGAAGTAACAAATTTTTTACAGTTAGTTGTTTCACTGTGGTGCCATTTGCTGCTCAAATAGCTGCTGCAGATGCAGTAAGTTGCGCCAGAGCCATACGCCGAACACGATGTTCTTCCCTCTCGGTAGTGCCACGTGGATGCCCGGAGCCTGGTTTTCTTACGAGCGTACATTCTCGAGGTCACCGCTGGCAACAGTCATGTATAGTGACTACATTACTGTCAAGTCTTTCTGCAGTATCGCAGTAGGGTCATCCAGCTTCTTATAAGCCTATTACACGCCATCGTTCAAACTCAGTGAATTGTTGAAAATTTCGTCTTTTACACCTTACAGGCATTCTTCACTGACATCAGCTCACCACGTCCAATATCAAAGATAACTAACTCTCTCGACCTTTTCAGCGCGTATTTAAAGGAAACCTGATTTGCAACCTCCTAGTGAATAGACATCATGTTTCAGGTGTAGAAACACGGCTACCAACTTTCGTTTGTGTCGCACAACGACTTCTTGATATTGCCATTTTTCTCCCGTCAGTGAACATACACACAGTCTCTACTGTATAGCTAACTACATGTCTTATGCCTGCTCAGTTTGAATGTGAGTGTTTTATGTTGTATGCATGATTTTCGTTAACACTTGAACTCCCAGATTACATCACTTCACTAGACCGCCCAGTGGATCTCAATTGACCGCAGAGGTTTTTATCACATTTTAAAAAGCTTTATTTTAGAGAATGTAACGATATTTGGTATATATAGTCATTAATAATGATTTCATTATTTTTCATATACAATAATAATGTGGAAAAATTCTTATTTGAACCATATAAATTTTATGTTTGTATTACGTCATACAAAAATAAGTGACACCGTATTATAGGTGCATAAAATTGCTTCATTTTCTAAATTTGCGAATTACAGGTCATAACAATAGGTGACAAATGTTATCATCAACGGATTCCTTTGCTATTCACTAATTATAATTTTATCCTGTTACAAGTAAGTACTGTTTTACTAAACTACTCAAGTGTACTTTTTTCGTATACGTTTACCTAAGACATGAATCAGATGCAAATTCGTTACATACAAAACAACTATACCGAGTTTTGTTTTTATTGCACAATACAACCTGGCAAGTTTTTAAGTTTAGTTCGCTTTGATGTTCCTTCTTATATGTAAGCAGTCTAATAAATGGAGTCTGGAGTTGGTGAGGATGAGAATTTCTGACTAGTTCCACTAATTCTTCATTATAAAAGACTGTGGAGAGATGGTGTAACCAGTTAACAGCTTGTACAGGATGTGAGCGTTGATCATTGCCAGATCCAAAATGTTATAGAAGATGGGTACTGGCCAGCGCCTCGTCATGTCTCTTACACTATATTTGTGTGACATTTGATCTATGTCATCTACTCCCAATTTGGTGTTGCTATAAAAATCGACAGCTTCTGGATTGTTCGTTTCTGCAGTCACATTGATTGTTCCACAAGAGTGCATAGAACTAAGACTAGGCACAATTTTCATATTCTTTCCGTTGTTAGAAGTTAGCGTAATCTCATCAGTCTCATAAACAACACTTGAATGAAGTAAATCTTGTCCATTCCTCCAAAATGGTGGCAATTCCCTTCTACTCCTTTTAAGAACGCCAGCAATGTTTGTATCCCTCATTTTCAACTTTTCTGCCAGCTTGAGAGAAGTTAAGAGTTATCTGTTGCAATATCTCTCCCCCTTCGTAAGGAACGTTCCATGAGACGTAGTGTTATATGTTCTCGCCGGCTAGTACCTGCGGGTCTCGTTTTGTCTTTTCCCAAATAAGTTAAACGATTTAGTTCGAGTCTCGGTTCGGCACACAGTTTTAATCTGGCTGGAAGTTTGATATCAGCGCACACTCCGCTGCAGAATGAAAATCTCATTCGGGAAACATCCCCCAGGTTGCGGCTAAGCCATGTCTCAGCAATATCCTTTCTTCCAGGAGTGCTAGTTCTGCAAGGTTCGCAGAAGAGCTTCTGTGAAGTCTCGAAGGTAGGAGACGAGATACTGGCAGAAGTAAGGCTGTGAGGACGGGGCGTGAGTCGTGCTTGGGTATCTTAGACGGTACAGCACTTGAACGCCAAAGGTCCCGCGTTCGAGTCTCGGTCCGGCACACAGTTTTAATTTGCCAGAAAGTTTCATTTAGAACATACTTAACTTCAACGTCTGTGAGGAACCAATACCTTATGCCGTACTTACCAGTTTTGCCACTAATGTATTGAGCAAATAGACATCGGCATTTCGTCGGATATAACTGCTTATCAGCAGTTAGGAGTTCAGTTGGTTTGTAACATACACTGCACTTATCTATAAACATTTGCCACATTTCACATTCCAAACAAAATTTGTCCGCTTCCTTACGTTGCTGACTTTGATGTCAAAGGGAAAAAATCGCCTGATTTCTAAATATCTATCTCATGCCATTGTTTGAATGAAAAAGGTTGGACCCCACATACGACTCCACAAATCTCTCACACAAAGACTCTACTTGCACCATCTCCTCGAGCATACAATATGCCTATAAATGCTTTCAGCTCCTCCAAATTCAAGTTCCAAAGATTATCGCTGAATACAATGCGTGCACCTGTTTTGGTGAATTTTTTTTTTTACCAGACGCAGCATATTGTCACTAATGAATGGACAAAGTGCAGTAGTTGGGGATTGTTCCGTAACAGTACGCTTTGCTTGCCCTGTAGGTTCAGCAGTCTCTCGAATAACATTTTGATGCCTGTTGACCCTTCCTTTCTGTAGTGTATGTAGAAGAAATGCGTGTCCATGCTGTTCCGTGAGTCCTAAACTCCCGTTGACCAACATTTGAGCTCAATCTAATATGTTTTACAGTAACACGTGCCAAAATTTGGATATTGTGTAACAAAATCAACGTAAATACTGTGAAAATAAATTATATAAATATAGGTAAGTCAAAAATTAACGTAAATAACATTAAGAAAATCTTAATACTTGACAAATGTGGTTACACTGATATTTTACTCACCTCTTATTCTCCCTCTCCGGCGAGTACCAACACTTGCGTTTCGTAAAGTAATGCCAGATCTATCTACGTAAGTTACAGCATTATTGTGGGCGGAAGGAACTCTTGGTTGGGCAATATCACCATTGCTTTCTGATGGATCACTAGTTAATTGTGCTGGAGGACTGTATTCATCGTCTGATGAGCCTCTTTTACTGTACTCACTCCTAAACTCTTTAACTTCAGACTGAATTGGAGATATCTGAAGAGCTTCACCGTCAGAAAGGCCATGACCGCGATTGCTGTCCATTATGGCTGACAGTCGAACTGAGAGTGACAACAAACAGGAGTCTAATACCCGTTATACGCAGAAATGTATGAAACTGATCATTGTTGGCTAACAAAAGCAGCTAATGAACCAGGTAAATTGTGTAACCATTAGAAGCGGTCAATTGACAGCCGTCGGAACGCAGGAATTAAAGTGAAATATCCTTAAAAATTTGTAGTTACAAAGCAAAACTGTTATGGGAAATTAAACACAGCCTAAAACTTTTTAAAAGGCCGAAGACCACAGGATCTGAGTATTTTAAGCACCGAATATATTCGAATCTTAAAATAATGGTCAACTGGCTCCTGCCCAGCGTTCTGGTGCTAAGGCATCTGGAAAACTGTCACAGTTAATGCGAACAACTTTTTCGTAATAATTACCTTGAAAGTAGAACGTTAAACTGCTAAGCTTCCAAGCAACAGGAAAGTTACACAGTATAGTTTATCAGAATATGAATATGTGCCAAACGCCACCGGGTTATGTGTTATTTTGGTTGAGATCTTAAATTTCTCTCTCCGAAGAGAGTGGCTAATGTCAGATCTTCAACAGTTCTAAGTCACAGCTGCTGCATAAGGGTCGCTCAAGAGAACCGTCACATAATCCTTCTTTCTTACTTCTCTATCGCAGCTTCTCCAGCTGAACTAGCATTAATTTTGAACACTCTTTAGTGTCAAAGAATCTAGGCCTAGGTTAGACTAAAAAATAAGTAATGTTAACAGTGCAAGTGTTCGAAGAAGAAAATTTGGAGACTATGTGATGACTTTAAGTTTTAACCTTCTTTTATAGGATGGCGTGATAAACACGAGAAGTAAGTCCACGTTCCACTCGTGCGAACTCGAACGCAGTCTTCGGCTTCATTCAGACAGGTCGAGCACCCATAAATGCGACAAAGCGTCGCCGTTACTGGAAACGCACCCTTACACACCGCTTGAAGTAAAAAGTGTAGCACCTAGAAGGAGACGAGGAAACGAAATGGAAGATCTCGGGTTGTGTAGGTATGTGATGCCTTTCAGTGACTACAATTTCGAATAAAATTTACAAAGAACTTTACCGCACGAACCCACTTTTCTGCACGACGCTCCATCCTCTCTGGGGTGGACTCATACGTAGTGGAAGGCAGTGACTGAGCTAGTACTACACTGATGGAAAATATTGCAACACCAAAAGGTAATTAACCCGCCGCAGTGGTAACACCGGTTCCAATCAGATCACCGAAATGGGTGACCATCCGGTCTACCGAGCGCTGTTGGCGAGCGAGGTGCACACAGCTCTTGTGAGGCCAATTGAGGAGCAACTTGACGGAGAAGTAGCGGTTCCGTTCATGAAAACTAACAACGGCCGGGAAGCGGTGTGCTGATCACGTGCCCTTCCAGATCAGCATCCAGTGACGCCTGAGGATAACACGACGGTCGGTCGGTACCGAGTTATTAGCACTGCAAGATTACAGGTTAATGTAAGCGCGAGAAAATCTATTGCAGCTGTGAAATTCTGTACATTAATAACCTGTGTAACCGCCAGAATGTTGAATGCAAGCATGCAGACGTGCATGCCTTGTTTTGTACAGGTGCTGGATATCAGATTGTCGGATGGAGTTACGTGCCTGTTGCACTTGGTCGGTCACTACAGGGACGGTTAATGCTGGTTGTGGATGACGCTGGAGCCCGATGATGTCCCATATGTGCTCGACTGGAGACAGATCTAGTGATCGAGCGGGCCGTGGAAACATGTCGACTCTGCAGAGCCTGTTAGTAAACAACCCCCACAAATGGCCTTCACTCATTTCACGTTTGATTGTTATTGGAACTACATGCTAACTTTGTTACTGCGCGATCGACAACAGTTGTATTATGGTAGTACACCCTTGGTTATCACCTAGTTCGTCCACGTTTTGATAATAAGGTACCATTTTTGGCCATATATCAGTTTTAAAGTTGTATTTATTTTCTTTTGACCCGAATCCAATAGAAACGTTTGTCCAAGTTATCCTCCAAGTCCTGAAAATCAGAAATTAACAGAATGTACTTTAAGGAATTAACCTACTTCACTTGTATATTATTTTGATTCTTAAGACTTCATGTCACAAATCAGTCATGAATTTTAGCAATATTTTCTTGTCATGTCGGTAGATTTCTCCTTTTGGAGTCGATAAATGTGACCTGCTTATCCATTAGGGGAAGTGATAAAGACACCGATAGTTAGTATCTCTAATATTGGAAAATAGAAGCTGTTATGAAAACATAAGAAAAGGGCATGTTTCAGTTCATACCGTCCGGAAATATAATTAATTCGTACCGATATTTCTTCGGAGCACGAAAACGTATTTTATTTACTACTTATGAGAAGTTAGGTACGAAAAGTAGTTGCAGGGTAAGTTTTACAGCCTTAATTACAGATGCGGCTGTTGCTGCAAATTAATGTATGTATATCAGACGAGAGCCACGTGTGCCAGAAAGCAGTAGGTAACTGCTTCAAACTCTGAGAGCATCACGGCGGTAAATTATGTAGAAGAGGTTGCGACTGATACACACGTGAGGTAGGATTACGTACGCTCCCAGGTGACCCAACGCAGTAGCTTCCTGTAGCAGGAAATTACAGGGCGCAACCACGCCAAAGCATCCGCCCCGTGCGCTCACCCTCAGCTCCTTATTGACTCGCGTTGCTGAACTTGCAGACGATAAGGCGACATCCACGGTAATGGCTGAAGCAACTGACACGCCTGACCTTAGCCAAAAACAGTGTGAAGGCTTTCGTAAACATGATACTTACAGGGAATGTCTGCATCATGCATGCCAAGGCACCTATATTTAGCGACCAGAGTAACGCAGCTGCCTTCAGTGACATATAATTGTTCTGTAAACAAAATTTGCTGGTGTAACACTTATTATGGTGCCTACTGCCTTTGTGTTGATGGGCCAGCTGATTAAGTACGTCAGCCCAGTTTGTCATTTTATATGGACAATGTTTTTTCAACAATATAACAGTTTTCGATAGTAAATATTAGGAGATAAAAATATTTCCTATGACTGCCAACTTACTATGGAATAGTAATATACAGGGCGTCTCCCCTAAGAGTCGTCGGGCGAATTTTGTCTGATGTTTCGGCAGATATCTGCAATTTCGTTTTTGCAACATGTAGCTGGAGTCAGCCCAAGCCCACCGTTTATGGAAGCGTCCGTTTGTTTCCCGTTACAAACGAAATGGCTTTTATAGCGGAATTTTACGTGCTCATTCTATAGAGCAATGCCAAATTAGTCTAGTCCGGTATTTGTTTCATTGACGCGTGTTAACATGAATAGCAAAACACGAAGAATCGTCGGTACTACAGCAATGAAAACTCGGCCCTGACCTGCGCTGTCTGCTACCGCCACGTAGAATTGCTGCTCAGTCGCTGCAGGAATACTGATTATTAATGGGGTTTTACTGTCCCTGTTAATACACGTGGGTAAAACGAATATCGCACTAGACTAATTTGGGACCACTCTGTCGAATGGGATCGTAAAATTCCCCTTTAAATAAGTTTGTATATAACAGGAAACAAATTGACTTCTTCCGTCGACTTTAGTCATCGTATGAAACACGTAATCAACATACACTCCTGGAAATTGAAATAAGAACACCGTGAATTCATTGTCCCAGGAAGGGGAAACTTTATTGACACATTCCTGGGGTCAGATACATCACATGATCACACTGACAGAACCACAGGCACATAGACATAGGCAACAGAGCATGCACAATGTCGGCACTAGTACAGTGTATATCCACCTTTCGCAGCAATGCAGGCTGCTATTCTCCCATGGAGACGATCGTAGAGATGCTGGATGTAGTCCTGTGGAACGGCTTGCCATGCCATTTCCACCTGGTGCCTCAGTTGGACCAGCGTTCGTGCTGGACGTGCAGACCGCGTGAGACGACGCTTCATCCAGTCCCAAACATGCTCAATGGGGGACAGATCCGGAGATCTTGCTGGCCAGGGTAGTTGACTTACACCTTCTAGAGCAAGTTGGGTGGCACGGGATACATGCGGACGTGCATTGTCCTGTTGGAACAGCAAGTTCCCTTGCCGGTCTAGGAATGGCAGAACGATGGGTTCGATGACGGTTTGGATGTACCGTGCACTATTCAGTGTCCCCTCGACGATCACCAGTGGTGTACGGCCAGTGTAGGAGATCGCTCCCCACACCATGATGCCGGGTGTTGGCCCTGTGTGCCTCGGTCGTATGCAGTCCTGATTGTGGCGCTCACCTGCACGGCGCCAAACACGCATACGACCATCATTGGCACCAAGGTAGAAGCGACTCTCATCGCTGAAGACGACACGTCTCCATTCGTCCCTCCATTCACGCCTGTCGCGACACCACTGGAGGCGGGCTGCACGATGTTGGGGCGTGAGCGGAAGACGGCCTAACGGTGTGCGGGACCGTAGCCCAGCTTCATGGAGACGGTTGCGAATGGTCCTCGCCGATACCCCAGGAGCAACAGTGTCCCTAATTTGCTGGGAAGTGGCGGTGCGGTCCCCTACGGCACTGCGTAGGATCCTACGGTCTTGGCGTGCATCCGTGCGTCGCTGCGGTCCGGTCCCAGGTCGACGGGCACGTGCACCTTCCGCCGACCACTGGCGACAACATCGATGTACTGTGGAGACCTCACGCCCCACGTGTTGAGCAATTCGGCGGTACGTCCACCCGGCCTCCCGCATGCCCACTATACGCCCTCGCTCAAAGTCCGTCAACTGCACATACGGTTCACGTCCACGCTGTCGCGGCATGCTACCAGTGTTAAAGACTGCGATGGAGCTCCGTATGCCACGGCAAACTGGCTGACACTGACGGCGGCGGTGCACAAATGCTGCGCAGCTAGCGCCATTCGACGGCCAACACCGCGGTTCCTGGTGTGTCCGCTGTGCCGTGCGTGTGATCATTGCTTGTACAGCCCTCTCGCAGTGTCCGGAGCAAGTATGGCGGGTCTGACACACCGGTGTCAATGTGTTCTTTTTTCCATTTCCAGGAGTGTAATTTGTTTCGGTTGACTCCAGCTACATGCTGCAAAAATGAAACAGCAAATATCTACAGAAATACCGGAGAAAATGCTCCTGACAATCCATAGGAGAGACACCCGGTATTTGATATAGGAACCTTGTATTGTTCTTGCCGTGAATTTCGTTAGCCACAACTCAGACGTTCATGCCACTCTCAAAGGATATGTTCGTGATTGACACTGCACTTCGATGTGATCTTCCGAAGAAATATCTGCAACTGGTCAGGTACCACTTACTAGTTAAACGACCGAGCTAGGTAGCACAATGGTTGAGGAACTGGGATTCGATTTCGGAATGAGATAAGTTTAAATCCCTCACTGACTTCCCTAATTTAAGACTCAAATGTCTACGCACATGTCACGCAACTTTCTTCAATTACAGGCTACTAGTTTGTGGGTGCGAATCTGGCCCCCGGTAGCGTCACAACTGTGTTCTATCGTATTCAATTAAGGAATATTTTTTTGCCAAGACATCAACATGGTCTCACTGTCACGCTCCTAAAAACAACGTAGTATAATTCTGACCATGTGACACAGGCAGTTCTGCTCGAAGGTACCATCGCCGTCTGCGAAAGTATGATGCTTGAAGTGAAGCAAGCGGTCCGCATGGTACCATCATGGTACATGACCCATGGAAGCCCAAGTCATTCACCCGACCAGGCGACATGTTACCATTGTTCCACGGTTCAGTCTCGATGATCCCGTGCCCACTGCAACCGATACTGACGATATCGATAGGTCGACAAGGAAGCATGTAGGTTGCCTGTGGCGGAGAACCGTGTTCGACAATCTGCGCTGAACGCGTGCTCTGAAATACTTATACCTGCCGCGTCATTGTACTCTGTCATCAAATCTGTTAGTTATCGCTGCCATTCCTATTATACAGAGGTATACAGAGCCGCGATGATGCGTGGAGATCCGAAAACTTGTCGCCTATTGGCTTTTTCACCGTCCTTCAATCAGTTTGCATAGATGTTCATGAGAGCAACTCGGGAACAGTCTACCAGTTTTGTGTCTTTTCCAAGGAGGTCGTTCCAGGCTGCAAGCCGTAGCAGTCTGCTATTTCTCATAGCCGCTTACCGAGTGGATATCCCCATTTGCTGCCTTTTCATAGCCAGAATTACTTCCCACCTCTCCCTTCTGCATTTACCGTATTTATTTTATGTGAATAATTGGGGTGAAAGGAATGGAAAGGAAGCGGGATGGCCGGACGGTGTGGCCGGGTGGTCCTAGGCGCTTCAGTCTGGAACCGCGAGACTGCTACGGTCGCAGGTTCGAATCCTACCTTGGGCATGGATGTGTGCGATGTCCTTAGGTTAGTTAGGTTTAAATAGTTCTAAGTTCTATGGGACTGCTGACCTCAGATGTTAAGTCCCATAGTGCTCAGAGCCATTTGAACCATTTGAAGCGGGATGGGAAACAGATAGGAAGTAAATAATGATTGGAGCCGCACAGGACATTGCAGCAGTGCTACCTCGATTGTTGCAAATTTGTGCCGAATCGGGATTCGAATTCGTATACTCCGCTTCTCTAGAACGGTTGCCTTAACCGCCTCGATTACTTTCCTTGCCATGTCATATGCAGAAAGCTTCATCAGACGACATTCAGACTCAGCCAGTAGAGACAGAGCTCAAGCTCCGATTGGATAAGGAGATGCAAAAAATCTAGTATGGCTTTGTGTAAATAACTATCCTGGTTTAATACATAACCGCTTAGACAGACTGGGGAGAAAATCAGTATAAAAGATCATACGGGGGTATGAATCACTGTGCCGCCTCATTCTGTCGTGCTTCTAGTTTCTCGTCGTTAGGTATCCTTATTGGGTCATCGCCCCTCTTCACAATAACTTATTTACACTGATCAGCCAGAGCATTATCAGCACCTATCTAAGAGCTGGTATGTTCTGCTTTGGTACGGATAACTACGACGACGCATGAAAGTAAAGAGACCTTGCTAAGTCGCTGGAGCATGATGGCATCACATCTGCACATACAAGAAACCTAATTCCCGTAAATTCCGGTGAGGGAGCGACGAACTCACAGCTGAATCACATCCCAGACGTGTTAGATCGGGTTCAGATCTGGAAAGTTGGGGGGCCAGCACATCAACTGGAACTCACTACTGTGTCCTTCGAACCACTTCCTCACACTCCCAGCCTTGTGACATGCCGCACTATCTTGCTGAAAAATGCCACTGCCGTCGGAAAACATGATCGTCATGCAGGGTTGTACGTGGTCTGCAACCAGTGTACGATACTTCTTGGCCGTCTTGGTGCCTTGTACCAGCTCCACTTGATCCATGGATACCCGAGTGACTCTTCCCAGAGCATAAAGGAGCCACCGCCAGCTTGTCTCCGTTCCGAAGCACGGGTGTAAAAGAGCTGTTCCTATGGAAGACAATGGATTCCCGCACTCCCATCGGCATGATGAAGTAGATATCGGGGATCATCAGACTATGCAACTCTCTGTCACTTTACCAACGTCCATTGCCGATGGTCACATGCCCATTTCAGTCGCAGCTGCCGATGTTGTGATGTTAACATTGGCACACGCATGAGTCGTCGGCTGCGGAGGCCCTTCGTCAGAAATGTTCGGTGAACAACGAGTTCAGACACCCTTGTACTCTGCCCAGCATTAAAGTCTGATGTTATTTCCGCCACAGTTTGCCGCCTTTCCTGTTTTACTAGGTTGCTCAGCTTCCGACGTTCAACATATGTAAGGACGAGTGGCCGCCCAACCCCACGACGTCCAGACATGGTTTCACTTACATTTCGCCACGTGTTGAAGACACCCACCGCAACACTCCTCCAACACCAGAAAAGTCGTGCAGCTTCTGAAATGCTCGTGCCGAGCCTGGGGGCCATCACAATCTGCCTTCGGTCAAACTGAGATAGATCGCGCGCCTTCCCCATTCTACATCTACATCTACATCTACATCTACATCTACATTTATACTCCGCAAGCCACCCAACGGTGTGTGGTGGAGGGCACTTTACGTGCCACTGTCATTACCTCCCTTTCCTGTTCCAGTCGTGTATGGTTCGCGGGAAGAACGACTGTCTGAAAGCCTCCGTGCGCGCTCTAATCTCTCTAATTCTACATTCGTGATCTCCTCGGGAGGTATAAGTAGGGGGAAGCAATATATTCGATACCTCATCCAGAAACGCACCCTCTCGAAACCTGGCGAGCAAGCTACACCGCGATGCGGAGCGCCTCTCTTGCAGAGTCTGCCACTTGAGTTTGTTAAACATCTCCGTAACGCTATCACGGTTACCAAATAACCCTGTGACGAAACGCGCCGCTCTTCTTTGGATCTTCTCTATCTCCTCCGTCAACCCGATCTGGTACGGATCCCACACTGATGAGCAATACTCAAGTATAGGTCGAACGAGTGTTTTGTAAGCCACCTCCTTTGTTGATGGACTACATTTTCTAAGGACTCTCCCAATGAATCTCAACCTGGTACCCGCCTTACCAACAATTAATTTTATATGATGATTCCACTTCAAATCGTTCCGCACGCATACTCCCAGATATTTTACAGAAGTAACTGCTAACAGTGTTTGTTCCGCTATCATATAATCATACAATAAAGGATCCTTCTTTCTATGTATTCGCAATACATTACATTTGTCTATGTTAAGGGTCAGTTGCCACTCCCTGCACCAAGTGCCTATCCGCTGCAGATCTTCCTGCATTTCGCTACAATTTTCTAATGCTGCAACTTTTCTGTATACTACAGCATCATCCGCGAAAAGCCGCATGGGACTTCCGACACTATCTACTAGGTCATTTATATATATTGTGAAAAGCAATGGTCCCATAACACTCCCCTGTGGCACGCCAGAGGTTACTTTAACGTCTGTAGACGTCTCTCCATTGATAACAACATGCTGTGTTCTGTTTGCTAAAAACTCTTCAATCCAGCCACACAGCTGGTCTGATATTCCGTAGGCTCTTACTTTGTTTATCAGGCGACAGTGCGGAACTGTATCGAACGCCTTCCGGAAGTCAAGAAAAATAGCATCTACCTGGGAGTCTGTATCTAATATTTTCTGGGTCTCATGAACAAATAAAGCGAGTTGGGTCTCACGCGATCGCTGTTTCCGGAATCCATGTTGATTCCTACATAGTAGATTCTGGGTTTCCAAAAATGGTATGATACTCGAGCAAAAAACATGTTCTAAAATTCTACAACAGATCGACGTCAGAGATATAGGTCTATAGTTTTGCGCATCTGCTCGACGACCCTTCTTCAAGACTGGGACTACCTGTGCTCTTTTCCACTCATTTGGAACCTTCCGTTCCTCTAGAGACTTGCGGTACACGGCTGTTAGAAGGGGGGCAAGTTCTTTCGCGTACTCTGTGTAGAATCGAATTGGTATCCCGTCATGTCCAGTGGACTTTCGGTGCACTATGAGTTCAGACACCCTTGTACTCTGCCCAGCATTAAAGTCTGATGTTATTTCCGCCACAGTTTGCCGCCTTTCCTGTTTTACTAGGTTGCTCAGCACACGGACAGCACGCTCATTGATACTACATCCACTATGTGTGTGTCTCGCTACCAGTCGTACCTCGCCAAGTGACGCTGCTATGGCGTGGACGGGTTTATATCGATAATATGTTTGTGGTCATGTTCTGGCTGACTTGTGTATTTATGTGCAGTGGAGGTATCTACACGAAATGTCTAATTCATCACGCATTCTTAGCTTGTTTGTGATTAGCTGTTAGTTCGTTTTAATCCCCTAAGTGTTTCTATGAGGAACATGTACAAATTAAGCAGCCCAAATCCGGAAAATTACGGTAAGGGATTACTCGTAAGGTCATTCATAGAAACTGCGCGTGTTTCAAATTCTTTGTAGCAAGTTTCCGAGTTTATAAAATTCTTTCGTAGTTGGAAACTGAGTTCAAAGAACCATTACAATAATTCTAGTCCAAACGCAATACGACGTAGCACAGCGTCGAACTATCAAAACGCAAATAATTCAAAACGATGTGCTTCAGTACTACACTTTCACTGAGGCAAACTGTGGTTTCGTCCATCTACAATTAGTGGAAGGTGGTGACTGAGCTAGTACTTTTTATCTGATGCCGCATACGATCCAAAAATTCTTGTGAGTAGTATGGTATGAATACTATTTTAGAACTGTCCAAGAAACTATTATTTCGTAAACGGTATAATGGATGATAACAGAAGTAGAGTGGTTATAAAATACAGACTGCCAATAACAAGAAACCCAATTCAGAAAAAAAAACAAAAAATTTAACTGCGAAGAGAAATTTAAATTTCTAGGGAGTGTAGGCTTGTACCGAATGCCTTATTAGATAATAAGAGAACCGAAACTTTTGAAATGTGGTACTTCTGAAAAGTCCAGAAGATTAGATAGGTAGGTCGAATAGGTAATGGAGAGTTACTGAGTGGCATTAGAGGGAAAAGAAATTCAGGGCGAAACTTGACTTATAGAAGGGATCGGTTGACAGAACACATACTGTGGCACCAAGGAATCGCAAGTTTCGTAATGGTAGGAAGTTCGTGTCCTTGTTGAGAGGAGGGTGGTGTAAAAATTACAGAGGGAGACCAATGCCCGAATACAGAAACAGGTCCAATTGGATGTAGGGTCCAGTGGTTATTCTTAGATGAAGAGACGCACAGGATAGACTTGTGTGGAAGGCTGCATCAGATCAATCTTCGAACTGTAAACCACATCAAGAACAAGGAGAGATGGTGACCTATGTCCTACCATGTTCCTTGATCCCCTGAATCAGTCACATATCGCAATATTGTTCAGTAACTTCTCGGTTCTTAATATTGTTTTCTGCAGAATAAATTTAATCATAATATTGAAAAAAGTGTAATTTTATACATTACAGAAATATGTAGCTGAAATAAATTAAATCGAGTGTGCTATCGGTCAACATCATCCCAGATCTCAAAGCCAATAGGAGTCTAAGCAAATCTGATATCGATCGACATGTTGTACAAATATGTTTACAGATAAATCTGTTTTTTGTTTCACAGTTGATCACCAGAAGCTACTTACCGTTTGCAAGTGTTTTATTTATTGTGACGTTTTCGCTTTATTTCGAATGCTACACGAAAACGTAGAATGGGAGATAGAAATGGTAAAGAACGTCTGAAACTATCATAAACGGGATAGTTAGAACGAAATGTTCGAGTTACAATTTACTGTAACACCACGACACTTTTTCAGATTGATTTAGTTTTAAGATTACTGACCTCTGATACGAAATTCAATATCAATAGACAACATGAGTGGTCCAAGAATAGCGAATTTTATAAGGAACCACGCTCTTATGCTCCCCTAGTGTATAACTAAAAGGAAACAAGCTCTTCGTATTTCTGTCGATAAACTGGAAAACGAAAGTGGCCATAAATTCTATCGGAAACCTGCCGAGGAGAAATGATTGGGGTCTTTAGATATTTATGACCCTTTCACGCTTTTAGGTGAAGCTGAGCCAAGGAGTGCTATCAATCGCTTATGCAGCTAGGAAAAAGTCATTTAAGGGTAGAAGCTGTGCTAGCTGAATGCATTCGACGGCCTCCCAATACACGGACGCTTGGTAAATTCAGTTTCATTTTGGCATGGAATAACGAACAAAAAACAGATGTAAATCTGTATGTAGACCAAGTAATTCATCAGTAGGCGAGGTCTTTTTCATGGCATGGAATCATGGGAAAGATTTTCAAGATGATAAATAGGAGGACGTGCCAAATCACAATTCGAAAACTATAATGTTCTATTTTATGGAAAATGTTTCGACCGTTACATTATTTCTTTTTATATGTTGATTTATTTATCCGTGTAATATGGTGGTACTCAGGCCTTCTCCTACATATAACCAGGCATTGCACATATTTTACGTTACATTCTATACGACGAACGTATAATAAGAATTCTTACATCTAGTATAGAATCCTAAATTTAGAAGTACTTGATTCAAATAATACAAATAATAGTAGCTATAGCAGGTAGAAAACACAGTATATATTCGTTCATGAAAAGCTGACAACAGTCAGGTAGATAAAAAGTATGAGCTACGATACAGTTAATAAAGGTAGCGTGATAGAAAATAACATGAGTGATTAAGAAATAAAAATAAATAAACAAAAGTGACTGAGAGCAGATAGGTCACTTGCTTTACTGCTACCCGGATGGAAACTGGCGAAATTAACTTTACCTTCTTTGGTGAAGAGTTACTAGGCTGACAGAGGGAAGCACTTCAGCATTTTCTTAAATGCAGCAAGACATTGAACAATGCGCAAAATGCAGGGTGTCTTGTACCAGAGGTGGGCCACAGTAACAGAGAACGTATTTGCAGATGATTTTGTTTTGTGGATGGGCACATCTAGGACACAGGATAAGTCAGACTTAGTGTTGCGATTATGTATGACGTGAGGCACTGAGGAGCATCTGCCATGAGGAGCCGATGAAGCAGACTCAGCGTATGGTAGTCACGTAAATTTTCTAGCCGCAACTATCCTACCTTGGTACTACGAAACATTTTCAGTTGTAGCGAAAATAACCATTTCCGCTTTCTTCTAACCGTCTAGACTTTACAGTATTCGTGCCGCGGTGTATTACTGCACAGCAGTGGAGGTTCATCAGAAAGAGTAAGTGCACAATTTTACGTGTGACGTCATATGGATATATTTTCCAGAAACTTCTGGAGGGGATAGACACAAGTTGACAAATGATTGGTAATTGACATAATGGCGTTTGTAGATATGGAAGTCTGTATATAACGTAAATTCAGTTTGCTTGCTTGATTTGGGAGAGGGGACCAAACAGCAGGGTCATCGGTCCCATCGGGTTAAGGGAGGATGGTGAAGGAAGTCGGCCGTGCCCTTTCAAAGGAACCATGCCGGAATTTGCCTGCAACGATTAAGGGAAATCACGGAAAACCTAAATCAAGGTGGCAGGGCGTGGGCATGAATCGCCGACCTCCCGAATGCGAGTCCAGTGTGCTAACCACTGCGCCACCTCGCTCGGTTAAATTTAGGGAAATAATGGATTAAAAGTTATGTAGAGTGACTGTTTATTAAATTTTTCGGGGTAGGTCAAGATAAGTTTTTATGAACATCAGCAGGAACATAAATTTATAAAACAAAGGAGTACAGTCATAGTAACAAACTGTCAGCGTCTTGTGTGTCAACGTTGCTATCCAAATAAAGTATCACAAAACTTAATAGCATATAATGGTGCGACTATTTAATTAGTTACAGTGAAAACATGTGCGGGGGATATTCAGAAAGTAAGGTCCGATCTGTCGCGAAATGGAAAACACTGTCAAAATCAAAAATGATTTATTTGAAATAGTTAGCTACACTTTCCATATAATTCCCTACGTAACCGCCGCTCCGACTTGCAAGGGACCCCTTAAGTGTGGGGTCGCAAGTACAATCTTTAATAAGGCTTATTTCAAAGTGTTGTGTTAACAATTATGGCAGGAAAAATATTAGTTTTTAATGACCCGTTATGTGCATGAGAAGGGCGACAGAAAATGAGTGTCCGGGAAGTGCAGAGATAAGTCTCCCATGGGATGTACGTATTACACATTATAAAATGAACATTGTTGACGTTCAAGAAAATGTTCAAAACAAACCATTAACTTGCATTATAAAGACTTACTTCGAAGTGGAGGGTCACAGTTATCACAAAGGTTCATCCCATCAAGATCGAAGGCGAACTCTTTGGTATTTACAAACCCCGTAGGTCGTTCAGCTAGTTATACGCTCTTAAAGAATGCATACAGAAGCACATTGGTGTAACTGGGTAATGACAAATGATGGAATGTGATGGGATGCAACCGAAGCAGTCTGTCACAGAGCTTATCACAAAACTGGCTATCCTATAAGTTGCAGCTGCAGATAATATGTTTTATAGGCCTGTAAAAAGCAAGTATCCACAGGTTGAATTTGTCAAGTGGTTCCAGGTGGTATGAACTGCAATATCACAGACTTTTCAGGAGGGATCGTTTGCTCTAAAGGAGTATGACCTTTATACGCACACCAGAAATAAAGCAAAACCAAGTTATTTTGACCAGCTATGGGCTAAAAGCGACGCTCATGCTATAGTTATAGTTCTTCCAATTCTTGCTTGCTGTGCCGTAAATATTCCCTGCTGCCCTTGCAAGACCAAGCCCTAGAGAAAGGAATGAAGGCGGTAATGCACCTCCAACTTCTCGTAGCACGGTAAACAACTTTCTAGCCAATTTACCATACACATTAACAGCTGGCATAATTATTTCCGATGGGTTAAGGCACTGATGTTAGCTGATCTCGATATAGCACTCTTGGCACATCTAATTTGCAGGGTTCCATTCATATGCATTTCCTCTTCAAGTCCAGATTGGTCGGAGTTGAAAACAAATTCCTTACTGCACGACGGGGTAAGTTTGTTTGTTCCATCTAAAAATTTTCCGACCGTTTCTGCATTTTGCTGCGCGTCGCCAAGTTGACGCTTTGTTTGAAATTTCGTTCTCTTAGGTATTCCTGCTCTGTAACACTGTTTTTTTAAGTTATGCATTGATGCACTGCTACCATTGAACTCACTGCAATCTATGTCTCGTGCAATTTGATGTGTATGACGTAGTAGGTCACTATCTTGCACAAACTGTACATTGATTCGAACATCCGTGAAAAGCGAAACACCCGTTTCTGTAACAAGCGTGGGCCGTGCGGGATTAGCCGAGCGGTCTTAGGCGCTGCAGTCATGGACTGTGCGGCTGATCCCGGCGGAGGTTCCAGTGCTCCCTCGGACATGGGTGTGTGTGTTTGTCCTTGGGATAATTTAGGTTAAGTAGTGTGTAAGCTAAGGGACTGATAACCTTAGCAGTAAAGTCCCATACGATTTCACACACATTTGAACATTTTTTGTAACAAGTGTGTCTTGTTCTCCCTTAAATATCTGTAGTTTTTCTTATGTACTACACAAACATATTGGTGTAGTACATAATATTTCATCAGCCACTTCTTTCTCACTCTGTGAAATTCATTGGGTCGCTTTCTGACGAAATATAAACTCTGGCAACTGTTGTTGTAGATATAACGCAATGTTTCCTTTGTTTATCACTGTCATTGCTCTGCTTTGTATCAACACCACTAACACCGTGGCACTGTCGTTAGTTACTCGTCGACTAAACACTTCAACTACCCTCCTGAGCTTCATGCTGTGCTCACCATTTGATACCTCCAGTCCCGCCTCCTGTTTCCATTAGCAGCCAAAATTGTGTCTTCGTGGTAGACAGTATATGGGGCGTCGAAAGCCGTAGTCATAGTTGGCCTTTTGCGACTGCATACACAAGGGTTTCCGTGTAAGACATTTATCGTAGCGTTGTACCAAATTTTCAACGTTCTCGCCATAGAACGCAGCCACCCGTGCTTTCTGCCAATTCTCTACGCTGGTCTATAGCTCGTTATCTACGCCAAAATATTGTCTTCAGAGCCATCGATTCATGTGAGCAGTGATGGAACTCAGATGAGCCAACTACGGGATGTATTGAGGGTGATCAAACTTTTCCCATCGAAAACGCTGCAGAAGCATCCTCATTGCCCTATCACTGTGTGGCTCAGAACTGTCATGAAGAAGGAAACAGGTGAGAGTTATGTTATGTGGGCTGCTTGACATCAGGCGAAATCTCTCACCAGGTCCTCATACTTGATGGGAGATACTATTTATATACGCATCTTCAAGTGCTCACTGTGCTCTCAGAATTTACAAGACCAAAGTGAACTTCATGCGACTTGCACTGTGATTTACATTTTGCGCCTTGTCGGACCTTACTTTCCGAATAGCACTAGTACTTGTGTTTGATGTAAGACACATCATGCCACTATCTCATACCCAAAAAGACCGCACATGTCATGTATTTTAGCTTCCATAGTTAAAAGTATTACCAAATTTGTGTCATAATGTTGACAGAGGTGGGTATGCAGTTAGATATGCAGGAATACCTCAACGTACGAGCACTGTACGCAGCATACCGTGGCTGCTCACCATAAATTCGTCACTCAGTCGGCAGCGTAGCTACGGTCAGTGTTCTTGGATTTGGTCTTTGACACTATATACGACAACCAGACCTTTTTAGTAAGGACTTCATCACAACTGGGTAGCCTGCAAATGTTCAAGGAAATAAAACTTGTCTATACACAATAAATGTGTAATGATACAACGGGACCGTTTTGCATGAACCATTAGGAGTCTCAGGTATGGGCTCAGCGTGATCGAGATTATATTACGATCGCATTGCTACATTGGTATGCACGAATGTATTTGTAACAAAAATGATTGCATGTATGCATTTGCTGTTTATGTGTGCCCAACGGCGATGTTATCAGCACCTTGAAGAATTAATAGAAACGACTGTTCCTAAAATTTCCAAAAGATCATAAGAGCAACAAGAATAAGCCTGACACAGTTACGCTCATTCACTCCATACCTCACTCATAGTTATCCACACTATCACTCTATCTCACATACTTGAAGAATCGTAAAAGTGGTCAGATATTCCATAACTGCCCATTAAGACACACGTCATACTCGAGGTTAACGAACATAATGACACGAGGAAATGTTACTGACATACCAATGACGAAATACATGGTTGAGTTAGTCGCCCTGCTAACACATTAAAAACTTCTCCCTAAAATTTTAGGGAACAAATGAGACATTTCATAGAACCATAAAAAGTGTCTCACATTTGTTTGATTGTCTGCTAAAATAGCGGCCCACTCTGTCGGTGAATTAGCTGTTGGCCGGCCTGAGTGACCGTGCGGTTCTAGGCGCTACAGTCTGGAGCCGAGCGACCGCTACGGTCGCAGGTTCGAATCCTGCCTCGGGCATGGATGTGTGTGGTGTCCTTAGGTTAGTTAGGTTTAATTAGTTCTAAGTTCTAGGCGACTGATGACCTCAGAAGTTAAGTCGCATAATGCTCAGAGCCATTTGAACCATCTGAATTAGCTGTTGCCCTCTTCCGAAATATGGTGTACTGGGGTCCGTACGCCACAAACACCATATTTTGTTTAGCTCTGTAGCTGGAGCAGGAAGTCGTACATCATAGGGCTGTGTCCTATGCGAAGAAAAGTATGAAGGATCTCATCCCGTCTGCGTGGCAGGTTGGAGGTAAGCCATGGTCGAGTTGTTGACTTGACCAGATGGAGCTTATTATCGCACTTCCAACCACTCTTCTTCCCATCTACGCACGGCTCTGTACCTAAACAGTGGCGTGTTATCATCTAGAGGGATGACAGACTAAACTACGTGATTATCATGACATGCTTCCTTTGTTTGCTATATCTGCCGCTTTGTTTCCCTAATACCTAAAAGCCTTGGTGCACAGCTGGAAGACACTTCCTTCTCCAACATTTTTAGGTGGAGAAGGGAGTCGTTGATAGTTTGAGCTATTGTATATAGAGTGTTAAGGGCACACAGACAGTTCGAAAAAACGAGGGATTTAGCATTCGCGACGTATCTCATCTGCTCCAACGCCCTCAAGATCGCTTATAATTCGACATTGAACACAGTGAATTCTATAGTTATCTTGATACTGAAGACATGTGCAGGAAAACAACAGAGCAACCAACGGAGTCCTCCTCTTTAGTCGTTGCCGTGAATACAGCTATAAAATTGTGGGGCTCACTTAAAACGTGGTAAAATTTATTAAATCCGTTGCGTGAGAGTAGCCTCTCATGTACCGCACTAACTCTGTAGCAACCAGGCTGGTAGACGGTTCCAAACCAGGATTTCGGTTTCTACTCGTCCATACCAAGTGACTACACTGTGTGCCTCCCAACGAACTTCTTGCTCGCGGACGACTTGAGAAATGAATTCCATACCTGGACGAGAAACAGTATGCTATGCTGGTGAACTGGAAGCAGCGAGGATCTTATATGCTTGACACATCATGAGGAGTTGCCAGTGGATTGTGAATGATGGTTCCTCACCATCATCGTGGAGACTAGGTATGAAGCCAGTTGTGTAAGCACACATGGCCAGACTGATTCTCTCGTGATGAAAAGAATCATCGATTATCAGGTGAGAAAGTCTCACCGTCTCGTTTTCTACGAACCTGTAATCCCGCTACCATCGCACGGAAGTCATATAAAACTGGATCAGACATGCCCTGTCTCCTCCCCAACATCTTTGGGTCAGCCACTTCAAGATATTAAGCGCTTCCTGGGTCCCTGCCTTCAGGTTCTTTTGGTATAGCAACCACGACCGTTTGGGAGGCCCAAAAGCTTCACCGAGCCTTTTAAATGTGTAATGGTGTCCCAAATATGTGGGTCATGAAAAATAAGACGATAACGATTAAAATTAACACACACATACAATGAATTGCAGAAAATTTACAACCTGTCTCTGCAGCCCTCACCTCTAACCTCTTCACAGGGTCGATGTTGCAGCATTCAAGGATTAACCAAATACTGCAAAATCTTCCACAAATAAGGAGTATTGCACGGAGCCCTTATCGTAGACCTTATGCTGTTTATGGCTATGGTAAATAGAGTAACACTTACATCACTTCCCTCGGGAACGCCATTCTCCTACTCAATGCTATACCGCGGTACTTACCAACTCCGTACCTAAAACTGTGTTTGGGTAAGAAGGACCGAATGAATACGGGGAGGTGGCACGGAATTCACATTAGTGGCACGGCCCTAGAATACTCTGTCTCCAAATTGTTTCCTACGCCTTACTGACGTCGAAGAATATCCTTAAGGATTACTGTTTACGACTTTACGTAGTAATGTCTGCCGAATAAGTCTAACGAGATCATGGTTTTGGCAGTGGATCGACATATCCTTAATCCGCACCAAGAGCAGCTAAGTAGCTGCCGGGTCGCTAACATCCAATCCCGATGGTGGTTGACCATTTGCTGCGTTGTCTCTCCTACACACCACGTTAAAGTGACGCTTCAGTAATTACTGAGACACGTTCGACCGTTTCCCGGGTTGAGGGTAGGTATCAACATAACCTACGCCCACGAGATGTGAAACTGTCCTGTCTGCAGTACCAAATTAAATTATTCTAAGAGGATTTCCCTTGAAGCCGTTTGCAAATTTCGCAGTATGCTATATCGGATTTGTCGTGACCGGGTACGGTGTCACACGCCTCAGACAGTGCCGCAGAGAAAGTTCAGCAGTAGGACTCAGAATTGCTGAATATGAAGTTCAACCCTCCCATTTCCATTTGGGCAAGGTAGCGGCGAATCTCTGGATCCTGGCTGGTAGTGGCAGTAGTCATCTCAAAATACGTTGCCATTGTCTTGGCGGAGTCCACGGGCTTTGTTAGGTTAGCCGGCCGGAGTGGCCGAGCGGTTAAAGGCGCTACAGTCTGGAACCGCACGACCGCTACGGTCGCAGGTTCGAATCCTGCCTCGGGCATGGATGAGTGTGATGTCCTTAGATTAGTTAGGTTTAAGTAGTTCTAAGTTCTAGGGGACTTATGACCAGAGCAGTTGCGTCCCATAGTGCTCAGAGCCATTTGAACCATTTTTTTTTTTTTTTGTTAGGTTAAGCTTTACTAAAGGTAACCGGAAATCTCACGGCGGCTTCCCATACTTTTGCAGAACATGGGGAGCAGTTGAGAGAGCCCAGAAACGCTTCCGATTACCTTTCCTGGCTCTCCTTGATGATCTGCAGAGCTTTGGCTTCACGACTCGCAAGGTTGTGAGATTTTCTGCTGTTTGGCAGCACTTAACACTTTCATTGCATCGAGGCCGCCGGTGGACAAAGCAGAGTTTCACGCCAGACGTCATATGCTCGCCGACTGTACGCTCCAGTCTGTTTTATACTGTATGTTGCGTGAGAAGTTGAGAAAAAGTAAACAAAATTCAAACGTTGACAATGTTATTGTAATCAGTTTCTTGTACACCAATGTCAACACCATCAAGAAATAAATATTAATGCGCAGTACTGCGCTAAACAGAGTGGAAGAAAAAATGACGCACTTGGGGGTCGGCATACGATTCCTCATCAAGACTGAAGACAAAAATGTATGTAACAAAATCAGAGCGGGTGTACTTTGAAAACGAGGAGCTGGCAACACTGTCACATCTTGCATCTTGCATCTTGTACAGAGAAACGTGCATCACCCCACCGTTGTAGCTCACTCAGTAGATTGCTACAATGACGCGTTACTTGGTGTAATGAATGACTTCCAGTACTCACAAGCAAAAGGTTATGAGTTCATATCTCGTCTGGTTTTGATAGCACGCCGCGATATTTAATGATGAACTTGAATACTCGTCATGTGACATCCGCCCCGATGAAATTATAAGAACAATGACGAATAAAAAGGGAAAAAGCTAGTACTTCAAACCTACATCCACCACGTACCTATGGTCCGAATCCTCTTCAAGTTCGTTTTACAATTTTTGGCGTCAGTTCCCCAGTTCATGTAGTTTATAAGTAGGACATCATTTTGTCACATGACAATAACCTATCACAATAGAGTGGAGTCCATTAAATTGCATGCATGTGTCTACTAACGGCACACTGCACAACCATAACTTGTCATGTCGAATACACTATGTGATCAAAAGTATCCGACACCTGGCTGATAATGACTTGCAAGATCGTGGTGCCGTCCATCGGTGTTGCTGGAATTCAGTATGGTATTGGCCCACCCTTAGCCTTGATGACAGCCTCCACTCTCGCAAGCATACGTTCAGTCAGGTGCTGTAAGATTTCTGGGAGAATGGCAAGCCATCCTTCACGGAGAGACGCACTGAGAAGAGGTATCGATGATGGTCGGTGAGGCCTGGCACGCAGTCGGCTTTCGAAAACATCCCGAAGGTGTTCTGTAGGACTCAGTTCAGGACTCTGTGCAAGCCAGTCCATTATAGGGATGTTATTGCCGTGTAACCACTCTGCCGCAGGCGGTCGCCGTCCCCGAATTGCTCATCATCAGTGGGAAGCAAGAAGGTGCTTAAAACATTAATGTAGGTCTGTGCTGTGATAGTGCCACGCAAAACAACGAGGTGTGCAAGCGTACCTCCATGAAAAACACGACCACACCATTACACTACAGCCTCAGAATTTTAATGTTGGCACTACACACGCTGGCAGATGTCGTTCACCGAGCATTCGCCATACCCACACCCTGTCATCGGATCGCCAAATTGTGTACCGTGATTCGTCACTCCACACAACGTTTCTCCACTGTTCAATCGTCCAATGTTTACGCTCCTTACACCAAGCGAGGCGTCGTTTCGCAATTAGTGGCATGATGTGTAGCTTATGAGCAGCCGCTCGACCATGAAATCCTAGTTTTCTCACCTCCCGCCTAACTGTCATAGTACTTTCGGTGGATCCTGATGCAGTTGAAATTCCTGTGTGATGGTCTTGATAGATATCTGCTTATTACACATTATGAGCCTCTTCAACTGTCGGCGGTCTGTGCCAGTCAACAGACGAGGTCGGCCTGTACGCTTTTATGCTGTACGTGTCCCTTCACGTTTCCACTTCACTACCACATTGGAAACAGTGGACCTATGGATATTTAGAAGTGTGGAAATCTCGAGTACATACTTATGACACAAGTGATACACAATCACCCAACCACTTTCGAAGTTCGTGAGTTCGGCGGAGTGTCCCATTCTGCTTTCTCACGATGTCTAAAGTCTACTGAGCTCGCTGATGTGGAGTACCTGGCAGTAGGTGGTAGCACAATGCACCTAATATGAAAAACGTATGTTTTTGGGGTGTCCAGATAGTTTTGATCACATAGTGTACATGTAGGGTAACTTGCCGGTGGAGTACACAAACGATGAATACGTCGATACGCTTTTGGTGCTGGGTACATCCTATTACCAGGCTGCTGTTATTTCCCATGTGAATGCTGCACGGTATCCTCAAAGGCGCCATTTCGATAAGACTGTTTTTCGTTACCTGGAGCAACGCCGTCGGGAAATCGATGATCTTCGTCCACAAGTAATGCTCAGAGATCGTCCAAGGAGTAAACGTTCTCCGCAAAAGGAGGGTGATAATCCTGAGAATGTCCACCAGTCACCTCGGCGAAGTAGCCATGATATTGCACTGCAGTTCCAGATGTCTCAAAGGCTGGTTGTTGAAGTGTTGCACGATGAAGGACTGCATCCATATTATTACACATTGGCTCATCTCCAACGGCCAGAACAAGGCATCCAGCGAGTACAGTTTTGTGAATGGCTTTTGCACTAAGTGGGAGATAACGAACATTTTGTAAATGACGTGGTACGGACTGACAAATGTAGCTTCACTAGTGGAAATATTTTCAATCTCCACAACAGCCACTATTTGTCGGAAGTGAACCCACATGTCACCCGTGAACGTTGCTTTCAGGCACGCTTTGGTATAAACCTGTGGCCTGGAATCATGGAATGAGACCTTTTGGGTCCTTATCTATTGCCGGACAAGTTGAATACGCCCATCTAGCGACGTCTCTTTGCGATACTTTGCCTGACGCATTAGAAAATATTCTACTTGCTATTCGGCGACAACTATGGTTTTCTGCATGATGGTGCACCGCCACACTTTTCAATTAATGTGCGTAAATACGTATATGAAGCATTTCTAGGGAAATGGAGTGGACGTGGAAGTCGAGTCTCCTGGACATCTTCTCTAAGGTGAACATCTGCTCGTACGTATTCGTACCAGATCTGTGAAGATAAGTCTGGATGTGAGATGTACAAAATGGAATTATTGTGCACAGCATAATGTGCAATCTAATGTAGCCTGCCTATTGTGTTCTTTGTATCTCACTGGAAACAGACGATGATAATGTATCCACTGTTATTTTCTATTCCTTTATCTGTGTCTTGGAAGAAACGTCTTAATGTTTAAATAAAGGTAACAGTGTTAGAAAGAGCTGCACAAGATTAAATTGGATACAATTTCACGCTTTAACTGAAAAAAAAATATTTTGCACTAACGTTACTCGAACATCGGAGAGTCTGCATATCCGGTCGCCACGGTTTTGCCACATCTCACTGAGCTAACGAGACAGCTCGCAGCCTAGTGTAAAGTTCATGGTACCTTTTCTTGGTCACGCTGCACTAATGTTCAGTGATGCCACAGCTTCGTTTTTTAAATCGAATTTCTAAAAAACGTACTGGCGCGACAAGGTTTTGCTAGATTCACTTTTGCCTTTCATTGGGATGAGAAAACGCATGCCGTGCCATGGGCGTTCCTCTTCACCAAGTACACTGTACTAAACCAAGTGGAGCGTGTGGTAGCCGGCGGGCACATGGCGTCACGTCTGAATCTCCGCTGTGTTCGCCGGTGGCCTAGCAGCCATCTTCGTGTTAAACTGCAGCGAAGCTGCACCCCGGACCGGTATTGCTGAGCGCCATAAACCACTCCATCAAAGAACAGGTTGTGTTCTAAGATGACCTGAGGTCTTGAGCATGGGTAAGTTGGCGTCATAGTGGTTCACATGTGTGATGTGTCCTATCCATTCCTGACGCTGCCCTTGTGTTTCAGTACAACCAGCTGGCTGAACATCGTTCAGTCAATTACGCTGATCATCTATTTCCGTGTCTTCCTTTCAAGGATTGCTATGTCTGATGGGTGCATACATTGTGGAATGTGGCCATTGGAAAGTATTTCATCAATTACTTCGCGGCAGGAAGAGTCTACGAGGGCTGCGAGAGATGAGAGGTCCTCTCGACATCTTTAGTCAAGCAGTAATTTTTGCAAAGCACGAACGTTCAACGGATCGGAAATATTGTGCCCAGCTTGACATGCGGTTTAGATTTCTTAAACTGTGTTATAAAGCTTTCTTTCACTGTTACAAGAGAAACTGTTTGTGTACGTTGTCTCATGTAGAGAGCAACCAGATCTAGACATACACGACTATTGTTGACAACAAATTAGTGAAGTCTGTATGTCAGTGAATATTGAAGTGGGTCTCGTAAGTAACAAACTAATGCAGATATAACGAAAAAAGAGTGTTAACTACCACTGCACATCGTTGTGCTGATCGTGTATTACCATACCTTGGGTTGCTCACTGGTGTAGTGATAACTGTTTGGAATTTTCCTCTGCATCTATACTACAAATTTCACGATTTTCATTCGATCTCACCTGAAAACCTGGAAGAATCAGATCCGATAACTTTTATGTTCCAACACATTCTCATTAAAAAAATTTCTATCCAGTGCAGCTCTTTCTTTTCTAATTTCAATCAAAAGTCAAGCAGATAAAATACAATAACGTGATAGTGCAATATTTAATTAGGCAAAAACGTAGTACATCCTATGAAATGAGAGAAGTAACTATTTATCCCAAGTTATCTGATGGGAAGCAAGCCATATTTATTGACCAGTTACATACGATGCAATATGATAAAAATCCTCATTTGCTGTTCCCAAGTACGTCACGCTATATCGTAAGCCATTGCTGTTAGATTCAAATTGTACGTCGCACAATGTGTTACCACTACGAAATTTCCAAATCTTATTACATCACATACATTGCTTGACACTACTGCCTATTTAACATTAAACTGAGAAATTGATATTTGTGTTACGGCACCAAGTTTATCATCGTTGTGGAAGGTACACATGGTATTTTGTTACTTTGACTCCCCATTTATTTGTTACTCTCAACTCTTCAGCTGTCATTAACTGATTTCAACAGCTGTCTAACCAAAGTTCTTCTCTCACCACCTGTTTCCATTATACAGAGCAATTTGAAGTTGCAAAAAATTAATTCTGTTGTGTCACTCGAAAAACTATGGTTCCTTTACTAGCTTCACTCCAATTATAAGTGGGGTGCCACAAGAAAATTAGTGTCGCGAAAGACGGAGTCCAAGAACCATACTTCTTTCATCACACAAAACAATGTACATTTGACACTACATCATTTATTATTATAGTTCCCTTATCGAAATCAACATTTCTCTAAAAACAATACTGATTTCACATTGAAAATCAGGTCTTATGAATACAAACAACTCATCCGAGCAACAAATTTATTAATCTTCCCCTTTCCTATGGCAATACATTAGGCGTGCTCATCTAGTTCTATTATTTTACTCTTAACGTGGAAAATCACATTATCACAATATACACGGTAAACAAATTCACACAATACCCACGACATAAGACCGTCAAAAGAATCATTTTCTCAACATCAACGGATAAATACAGCAAATTTTGTCTCAGTATGAAATAAGTATATTTGTCACCAATGGAAATTTTATTGTGGTCACTAGGGTGCTTTAATAGTTAAACTCCTATTACAGGTATGCGATAGCCTTCCTCAGACCCCTGAAAACACTTACACAGCCAGTTATAGGAGAACCTACGGTGTAACGTGTTCTTAGAAGCACGGTGCACCTCATCAGTTTTCGCATTAACAACCATTGTTAGTTGGGTAAGAAGTGGTTAATGAGAGATAAGACTTACAGTACTGACTAAGGATCGAGCCCGAGACCTCTGGATATGTAACCTGTTACTTTGCCAATCATCCACTTTTGTTCTGACCTTCAGTTTTTCCAAGAAATTGAAAAGAAAACGGAACATATATTTTAAACATAATAGGTTCTCCTGTTCAGATGGTTTATAGATATGAAACACGGCGGAAAATCACATTTATTCACATAAATGAATTAAATCTCTTGAAAATTAAAATCTTCACGGCCTCTAGTGTTAGTTGTACTTCATACCTTAAACATTAGAAAGTAAAATCTTTTCTTAAATTAGAATTTGGTACAATAGAGAAAATCTTTTCAAATGTAGCCAGTCTTAAAACTATGGACGTTTTCAAAAATAAACCTTTCGACCCGGCTGAGCTTGAAAATCTAACTCTTTTTGGCGCCAATATTTCACCATAAGTCTTCCCGTACATAGAAAGGAAGATAGTTGTTGATTAAAATCTGGACACTAAAAGTCTTCTTGGAACAAAGGGACTTACCTCTGTGAAAATCGGTGACCATTATTCGGGAACTCACTTTTTCAATAACTTGCCAACACTAATAAAATGTTTAACTACCAATACTGTATATTTAAGAGGAGCCTAAGGGGTTTATTGGTGACCAACTCCTCCTGCTCCAGTGACAAATTTTTTAGTAGTACCAACTGATGTGTGTGTGTGTTATTAATAATATGAAATAACGTAAGTATTAGTACAATATGACTTCTGTACAAATTCTGTGTAGTAACGCGACCATTGTAAATAAGAGTTGTAAAATGATTATTCGATTTGATGTTTATTAATTTTTAAATGAAAATGAGTTAATAATTTTTGGATTCATCCACAGCCAAGATGATCATTTCTCTTGGGATCTGTGGAAAGTATATCAATACATGTTTTCAAGTCAGATTATTTCCAGTGTATTCTTGTTTTTCTGACGTGTTCTACATCCGAAAATATCTCTTCTCCATGGATCAGCTGGAATCAAAAGTACATTTATTTTACTCTAAGAGGGTGCACTGCACTGTATCGCCTCTGAACTTCTTATGTGGAAACTCTTAAAGCTTTTTAAAGAAAAAAACATAATTAAGACAGTTCATTCATATTCTTCATGTCTACAAATGTATTTCTCAGCATAGTCATCATGACGACGAACACATTTCTCCCAACGGAGGACCAGTTTGTTTATAACGTCGTTGTAGAATGTTTCCCATTTTTGACGGAGCTACAACCTCTCCTCTGCTTACACCACTTCATCACTATCAAAGTGAAGTCCTCGAAAGTGTTCTTCAAGTTTTGGAAACAGATGAAAATCGGGTGGGATCGTGTCGTGTCTGTATGGCGGATGATCGATGACAGTGAACCGATGACGTCGGATTGTTGCAGGGGTCGTAGCGCTCATGTGTGGTCTGTCATGTTGAAGGGGAAGGTGTTCAATTGGAGACACATTTTCTACGGTTAGAAACTCATCGTTTCTCACTCACCGACATAGTTACTTTACACATCGCCATGTTACACGCTAGAATTCGGAGCCCTCTTGTTGCAAAGGCTTACAACTTGCGTCGGCGAAGCGGAGAGGTCTACCTATTAGTACGTAGGACATGTAATACTATAATAGGTATTGAGAACAGAATAAAAAATTCGAAAGCATTACTTTTCAGCACATCCTCGTAACTGCTCTGAGATTCCGAGCACCGTACGCTTCGGCGCCTAAATTCATATCTTGTTCCTCGCCTTGGGGAAGGCATTCGATACAGGTTCGCACTTTCACCTATGGAAAAAGCATGAGCTTACAGAGGGCCAGAACAGAGACTTGGTTTATTCAGCTTTTCGTAGCAGATAGAAATCAATAAATCGTACTTTTTAGGTACAACATCTATTGATGTATAGGTAATTTTAGGAGTGGTATTAGGGAGTGTACTAGTGGCACTGTTTTAACGGTACATGTGTATGTAATATAGTGGATGGTTTCGGAACCAACACAAAGTTGAAACTTCCTGACAGTTTAAAACTATGTGCTGGACCGAGACTGGCATTCGGGACATTTGCCTTGCGCAGGCAAGTGATCTACCAACTGATCTATCGAAACACGACTCACGACCCGTCCCGACAGCTTTACTTCTGCCAGTACCGCATATCCTACTTTCCGAAAGCTGTGAGAACTGGTCGTCAGTCGTACTTGGGTAGCTTAGTTGTTAGAGCACTTCCTCGTGAAAGGCAAAGGTCCCGAGTTCGAGTCTTGGTCCGACACACAGTTTTAAGCAGCCAGGAAGTTTCATGTCAGCGCGAACTCTGATACAGAGAGAAAATTTCATCCTGGCGTCATAAAGCCTTGTGTCGACAATGATGATGTGTATAGGAAGTTTGCAATCCTAGGAACTGTAGCAAAAGTTGGGAAGATATATATAGGGTCGACGATTAGTGCAGGAAAAGGTAGCTGATATTGAAAATAAGTAAATGTAGCATGTTGCGTATAAATAGGCGAAGATTATACTGTTTTTCGATTACACAATTGATTAAAACTCACGCGAAACAGTAACAATCGTAAAAGACGAAGAAGTAACTATCCGGAGCTGACCACATAAAACAAATTGTAAGAAAAACAGACTACAGGCTGAGATGTATTGGGAGAATCTTAAGTAAATGTGATTCATCTGCGAATGAATTGGCTAAGAAAACACTTTGTTCGGGCCATTCTTGAGTATTGCTTTTCAGTCTGGGATCAATAAAATAGAGCCAATGGAGAGTAGTGGATTTCGTCAGATTGTTTAGAAGCCGTGAGAGCGATACGCAGATGCCCAACTAACTCCAGTAGCCAACGCTAGAATAGACGCTTTGTACGTCACAGAGAGTTTTACTGTTGAAATTTCGAGAGCTTTCGTTCCAAGAAAAGCAGGCAAATATTAGTTCTGTCTTACATACGTTTCGCGAGATGACCACGATGAGAAAGTTTGAGAAACATGAGCTCATAAGATATATATACAATCGTTTTCTCCATGCTCAGTTCACGAAAGGATCATGGACTGGTAGAAAAGATGGTGAAGAAGCACCCTCCGCCACACACCGTAAGTTGGTTTCTGGACCGTAGCTGCAGATTTACAGGGTGATAATTATTGAATTATATGAAATAAACTCGTCATAACTTTTGAACGGTTTACGTTAGGACGTTCAAACTGCACGGTTGGCCGCGGGGCATGATGTGAATTAATATGTACATTATGCTTTTGTTTAGCGACGAAGTCAACTTTCATTTGCATGGGATCGTAAATAAGGAAAATTGGTGCATTTGGGGGACTAAGAATCCGCGTTTCACGATCTAGACGTCTCTTCACCCTCAACGGGTGCCTGTATGGTGTGCAGTGTCCAGTCACAGAATAATCGATGCGATGTTCCTCGACGGCAAGGCGACTACCGAACGGTACGTGAAGGTTTTGGAAAATGATTTCATCCTCATTGTCATAAATGACCCTGATTTCGACAAGATGGATTTCATGCAAGACGGAGCTCTTCCCCATTCAAGCAGGAGAGCGTTTGATGTCCTGGAGGAACAGTCTGGGAACATCATTCTGGCTCTGGGGTACCCAGAGGCCACAAGGTGTACATCAACAACTCCAAAGGCATTGCTGAGGTGAAAACAACCATTCATGAGGTCATCGACATCATCGATGTTCCGACACTTCAGCGGGTCAAGCAGAATTCAGCTACTCGTCTGCACCACATCAAAGCCAATGATGGCAGCCGTATTGAACATGTCACAACCTAAATCCGAATATCTGTAGTGACGTTTGCATGTTGAATAAGTGTGTGCACACCGCAGTTCGTTACTAATTCAAGTTTTTTTTGTCAAATAATTCAACTATTGTCACCCGGTAGATGTATGTCGCTATCTCCAAAAGGATTGTCCTGCAGTAGACGGTTTCACAAAAATAGAAATTGACTGAAATGTATGACGTACGTAAGTATGATGTAGGTACGTACGGTGTAGACTGGCGCACTAATGGCCGACGTCATTGAAAACAATTGATTGTTGGATTCCTGAAACTCCTGCGTCTCTTTATATGACTTCGTGAGTGTCCTCGTATGAGAGACGGTAGGGGTCGTATAAAACCAAATAAGTGTCACGTTTCTCCCTTTGAAGAGATCTTCGTAGTCTGCTAAAACCAGCGAACAGCGGTACGTGAGGGTCACGGCCAGGCCATACACGTGTGACCACACGTCAGACTTAGCCAGCCCCGCACACCTGCAAAGAGATGTGCGCTGCACCTCTCTCACGACAAACATTTTCCAGCCTGCGTGTACTTTGTATTTAATTACGTGAATGCTGGAGCGGTGTAAAGCGTACCACAAAGTGAGAGGCTTAACGGCGTCTCCAGGACGGAAGCTGTCCCTTCCGAGAGCGCGCCCCTCAGACAAGCCGCTGTGCGTAGCATGCTGTTTTACCAACTATCTGCCGGCTGCAGTGCTAAACCCCTTTCTGTTTAGTTAATTATGCGAAAACCGCGAGCGTATGCTGCAAATTGATTTGTGAAATATGGCGTGAATGTTTCCGCTTCGTGAAAGGAACTACCTCCTAGACATTCCACTGAAACTAATATACGACAGGTACAAAGGAAACCACAACGAATTTGACTGTAGTCTGAGACGTCGCTGCAGAAACTGGCAGCGTGAAATAGCTAGATGCAACTGAAATAAGCAAATCAAAGGGCGGAGGTGGTATGATAGCTGGATGGATATAAGGTTGAAACCTTCCCGTCTCCTCTATACCTCTTTTGTTAATGATAACCTTTCCTTTTACAATAAACTATGAAACCATTCCCTAGGATTTCTATCTCTTGCTTGATAATAAGAAATGAAATATTCCCTTTGAAATTTATTCTCTTTCTCTATCTTCGCCTACAAATTTAACTGCTGCTTATTAAAAGTGATTTTCTGATTATTTCGACGAAACATAGAATGTGTCGTCGTCGTGGCCCTCAGTCGTTATCTGCAATAACCCTAAACTGTTCCTTACCTTTTTTGCTGTTACTGGATCGCCATCTGTCTGCCACATCGAACTGCGACATGAATATACTTACTCTGTTTTACTATACTCTATTAGCTGCTGGTGGGCTTTCATAATAAGTGGCTGTATTTATTACCAAAGCTGACGTTATTCTTTAATTAATTTGACTGAAATTACGTAATTCATAGTTAAACTTTTTCTTACAACAATAAAATTTTGCAAGGTTTTACGTTGATGGTTTTTGGGATGGATTATAATTAGAAATGCAATATTGCTGCCCAAAGTTAATTATATTCTGAATGAAATGATTTTACAAACGTTTAAATGGGACTTACTTTTTACAATAATCTTACAACTAGCAATGCGCAAACATACCTTCAGTAGTCTTGAGCTTCGCAAAAAATTAATTCAATAATATTAGTTCCTCTTATAATAATAGTTAGCTGATGTCTCTGTATATCCGTTTATAATCTCTTGTAAATCATAGCTAGTGGCTGACAGGCACACTACTCCTCTCAACCTCTCGCTTCTGACCTGCTACCGATTTGCTTCACATCTCGCTCACTACTGACTTCCTACGAACGCTAAAGTGCCTTCTCTCCTGCCAACAATGCTTTCTGGTGCTGACAATCCCTGCTACCATTACAAAATGTATCAATGCGCGGTCTTTCCCGCTCTTTTCTTAAAATGTATCCGTACGCGGTTTCTCCCGCCCTTTTTAAAATTGTATCAACAATACTTTGGTGCAAACATTCCCTGCTACCACAATTATTTCCAACATGACAAATATTAATTATTCCTACTTAATCCTTGTTAATAAAATATAAACATCTTTCATAAATTGTGATTTGACAATAGACAATAGAAATATACACGTCTTACAAGGTAACTGATAAAGACAATAAATTTTAGGTTGGTTTGAGCTGTAAACGAAGTAAAATATTTATCTAAATAAATTAAATTGTACATCTTTCATGGTTGTTCATTTCAATATGTTTTTCAATGTTAGCAGATTACAGTACTTCTCATTATGAAGTAGATATTCTCGATTTTATGCAGTATCCGTCGGTGGAGATTTTTAGTTTTCAGGTAAAAAATAAAATCTTGAAACCTAACAAGAGAAGTTGCATACTTGTAAAATGTACTGTTCTAGTATTTGAGAATACAGGGTTTCAAATATACTGCAACAGAGTTAGTACAGTTTTACGCTTTGAGTTGTAGCGGGGCAACGAGGTAAGAGACCATGTCGGTTCCACGTAACATGTAAATAAAAAGTGTATTGGTAAATTATTCATATTGAATGAGGTTTTCAGGCCATTGTCTACACCCATCTTAACGATTCTCGGATTCATGTCTCATTCTTCACTCTTAAGCAAGACATTTTAAAAGGCAAAATACAGAAGCTGAACAAAATTTACACGATTCGCTGACAGTTGGCGCACGCAACTTTAGTTCCCCCGTTAGTTTCGAATGACAAGAATAAAGTCTGGCATCATATAAAAACCTCAGATGCTAGATTCCACCACCAATGATCTGATGATGTCTAAGTGTACGTTGTCGAAAGTCCAGAGGTCTGTGACTTCGACAGGACACAACGCTGCGCTAGCAGTCACCCGGTCGCTCTTGCGCAGTTTGAGTTTGGGTTGCGGCGCGCGGTTGCTGCTGCGACGGCCGCAGTGCCGCACCAATGAACACTGATGCGACGGAAGCCGTGCAAGTGAGGCGTTCTACATAGTGCTGTTCAATAACTTATTGTCAAAGAAAGTACTCACAGGAAGTAATTGTCTATGAGTTAGCTTCTCAACATCAGTGTCGATATGGTTCAAATCATCATATGTACAAGAACATTTTGTTCCAGGACTGGGAAACTGCCAACGGTAAAGAATGATTTTCCTTCCTCCGATTGCTTTCCTGTTTAAGGAACTGTCCAATATATAGGAGAAAATTTGTAGACAAATGCGGACAGTACTTCTTCCAAGCTGCTACTGACATATCCTTTAGAGTATCAGAAGAAAAATGCACGAGATGGGTAAGAGATATAAGTAAATTACTATGAAATGAATACTCCTAGCTGCATACAGGCGTTGATATACGTCAACGGGGACAGCTGAAAATGTGTGCCCCGACCGGGACTCGAACCTGGGATCTCCTGCTTACATGGCAGACGCTCTATCTATTATTTTTATTTTTTTAGATCTAATTTTGTTCGATATTTTTCGTTGAATTTGGCGGATGTCCGATGACACCAGTTGAGGTTCTTCGTCGATCCGTTCACTCAGTTTTCTTATTACAGAGGGTAGCTAACACTCTGACCGAGCACGCTGAGCTACCGTGCCGGCATCCATTTGAGCCACCGAGGACACAGAGAATAGAGCGACTCCAGGGACTTATCTCTGGCACGTCTCCCGTAAGACCCACATTCGCAACTTATTGTCCCGCACTATATTCATAGTGACCCTGCCCATTATACTCGTTACTCGCGGCCTTACCACCGATTCCCATAAGAGTTCGGGCACTGTTTGTGCATTCGCACAGAAGAAGATGGTCAAATGGCCGATGAGACTTAACTATATATAGAACAGATACAATCTTCATATATATATATATAATTAAGTTAGTATGCTTTTATCCTTAAGGAATGTATATTTCATTGCGTTACAGTGAAATTATCAAGAACAAGAGGAGAAACATTAAGGACTCAGAAATAAGAAACTGAAGAGAAAGAAAGCTTGTAAGGTCTCAGTGCAACCAAAGAAATGGGTTCGTACGATCACTTCGCTTTCTTGTGTACCGTTTGGCAAAAAGAGCAGTAAGTCAATTTGTGGGTTTTAAGCATCCTACTCTGATGTGTCAATAGTTTTTAAATCTGTGGCTTGAGAATAATAAATTGGCGTATTATTGATCAATTTAATAAACTGCAACAAGAAAAATTGTGTTGCTTATTTCTTTCCAATATTCGACGCTTACAGTTGGAAGATAAGGCCAACAGTATTATTTCAAAAACTGCGACTGGTTCCGGAGAAAACAAATAAGTTGAATCCATATGACTCAATCTGGAAAAGATTGGTTGGTTGATTTGGAAGAGGGGACCAATCAGCGAGATCATCGGTCGCATCGGATTAGGGAAAATGGGAGAAGGAAGTCGGCACTGCCTTTTCAAATGAACCATCCCTGTGTCTGCGTAAAGCGACTAGGGAAAACACAAGAAACTTAAATCAGGATGGCCAGACGTGGGTTTGAACCTCCGTCCTCCCAAATGCGAATCGATTGTGCTAACCACCGCGCCACCTCGCACTATAGTTGGAGAAGCCTGACAAGGGAAACTCCCTATCGTACACCCCGCAGATTAGTAGTAAGATGGCCCAATGGCTAGCCCGTCGAAAACTGGACATAGATCAAACATTAAAAGAGGGAGAAGGTATACTGAACCGCGAAAAAAGAAGCAAAATCGAGACGGTTAACGGTCCACCCTCAAGACGGGCAACACTGAGCGCCCTTCAACAGCCTCAGCGTCGTGCTTATGTCGCCGCGGTGTTCAACTAGGAAGGGGACGATCTATGTTCAAATCTTCCTTGTGCCCTGCATTTTTTTCACAAAATTATGAACTATCGGCGTGTCTGTTCACAATATTCAGATCTGTGTGTGTGTTGGTCTAACGTCGGTTTGCAACAGTGAGGTGTAAGGAAGGGATCTCCAGACGTACGTTCACCCCATTTGTTCTACACAGTTACTACATGTTATGACGCTTGAATTCCTTTCTTGTAACGAAGTTCACTCCCGTTTACTTACTGTTTTCATTTTTTTGAGACGTCTATGCTGCATCAAGCCTATTCTCAGTATTCATCACATTTACATTTTACAGTAATGTATTCTTGCCACATGACTCATATTCTACATCCATATATAGTATGACAACAGCCAAGATTACAGAAGGAGATCAGACACCAATGACTGGACGAAACGATCTTAACTTTGTGACAAAAACATGCGGTATAGGGAGATTTAAACACAGATCTTCCACTTTGCACGCCAGTACCGTTGGACCGTTCACTGTTTCTATTTTACTCCTTTTTCACAGTTCAGTACACCTTCTTCCAGTTTTCATACTTGATCTGCGTTCAGTGTTGACGGGCTTTGGCTGAATCTTTTTCACTACTATGTCTGAGGTGGGTGTGATGGGAAGTTTCCCTTGTGAAAAGTTCAGACGCAGTCGCAGGTAACAACAGCACCATGAACAACGCATCTTAATAGTTCCATTGTAGAAATACACTGAGATGAGTAATAGCGATATGCACATATACAGATGGCAGCAGTGCCATGTACGGATGCCACAGAAGGGCAGTGCATTGGGTAGCTATCATATGTACTCAGCTGATTCATGTGAAATGGATTCTGACGTGATTATGGCCGCACGACGGGAATTAACAGACTTTGAACGCGGAATGGAAATCGCTAGGGAATTCAATATTCCGCGATCCACAGTGTGAAGAGTATGCCGAGAATACCTAATTTCAGGCCGTAACTCTCACCAACGACAAGACAGTGGCCGACAGCCTTCCCTTAATGACCGAGAGCAGCGGCGTTTGCTTAGAGTTGTCAGTGCAAACAGACAAGCAACACTGAGTGAAGTAACCTCTGAAATCTATGTGGGATGTACGACGAACGAACCCGTTTGGACAATGAGGCGCAATTTTGTGTTAATGGCCTATGGCCACAGACGATCAACGCGAGTGCCTCTGCTAACAGCATGACATCGCCTGCAGCGCCTCTCCTGGTAATCTTCCGCTTGGTCAGATGAGTCTGGATTTCAGTTGGCATACGCTGATGGTGCAACTCCAGTGTACTGTACACCCCACAAAGCCATGGACACAAGTTGTCAACAAGGCAGTGTGCGAGCTGATGGTGAGTCCATAATGGTGTGGGCTATGTTTGCCTGGAATGGAATGCGTCTTCTGGATGTTCAGGTACTTGGAAACCATAAGCAGCCATTCATGGACGATATGTCCCCAGAGAACTCTGAATTATTATGGATGACCATGCGACGTGTCGCTGGGCCATAATTGGTTGCAAATGATTTGAAGAACATTATGGACAGTTCGAGCGCATGGTTTGGCCACTCAGGTTGACAGACATGAACACAACCGCACATTTGTAGGACATAATCGAGAGGTCAGTTGAGGCACCGGCAACTCTTCCGCAATTAAGGATGGCTGCAGAGGAAGCATGGCTCAGTATTTCTGCAAGGAACTTCCAACGACTTGTGGAGCCCATTCAACGTCGAGTTGCTTCTCTACGCTGGGAGGTCCGACACGATGAGAGGAGGCATCCCATGACTTTTTTCACCAAACTGTATTGTGAGGTTTACACAACGTTATCCTTCAGCACACAAAACGGCCATCATGGAAAGAGAGATAAAGGTCACATTGTAGCCTATTACAATTGTGGTTTGTCGTATCGCGACATTGCTGCGGTGAACTGTAGGTCTCTAGAAGAGCGTAGCTTTCCAAAGGATTGGAAAAGGGCACAGGTCATCCCCGTTTTCAAGAAGGGACGTCGAACAGATGTGCAGAACTATAGACCTAAATCTCTAACGTCGATCAATTGTAGAATTTTGGAACACGTATTATGTTCGAGTGTAATGACTTTTCTGGAAACCAGAAATCTACTCTGTAGGAATCAGCATGGGTTTCGAAAAATACGATCGTGTGAAACGCATCTCGTGCTATTCGTCCACGAGACACAGAGGGCCATAGACACGGCTTCACAGGTAGATGCCGTGTTTCTTGACTTTCGCAAGGCGTCCGATACAGTTCCCCATAGTCATTTAATGAACAAAGTAAGAGCATATGGACTATCACACCAATTGTGTGATTAGATTGAAGAGTTCCTAGATAACAGAACGCAGCACGTCATTCTCAATGGAGAGAAGTCTTCCGAAGTAAGAGTGATTTCAGGAGTGCCGCAGGGGAGTGTCATAGGACCGTTGCTATTCACAATATACATAAATGACCTTGTGGATGACATCGGAAGTTCACTGAGGCTTTTTGCAGATGATGCTGTGGTGTATCGAGAGGTTGTAACAATGGAAAATTGTACTGAAATGCAGGAGGATCTACAACGAATTGACGCATGGTGCAGGGAATGGCAATTCAATCTCAATGTAGACAAGTGTAATGTGCAGCGAATACATAGAAAGATAGATCCCTTATCATTTAGCTACAAAATAGCCGGTCAGCAACTGGAAGAAGTTAATTCCATAAATTATCTGGACGTACGCATTAGGAGTGATTTAAAATGGAATGATCATATAAAGTTGATCGTCGGTAAAGCAGATGACAGACGGAGATTCATTGGAAGAATCCTAAGGAAATGCAATCGGAAAACAAAGGAAGTAGGTTACAGTACGCTTGTTCGCCCACTGCTTGAATACTGCTCAGCAGTGTGGGATCCGTACCAGATAGGGTTTATAGAAGAGATAGAGAAGATCCAATGGAGAGCAGCGCGCTTCGTTACAGGATCATTTAGTAATCGCGAAAGCGTTATGGAGATGATAGATAAACTCCAGTGGAAGACTCTTCAGGAGAGACGCTCAGTAGCTCGGTACGGGCTTTTGTTAAAGTTTCGAGAACATACCTTCACCGAAGAGTCAAGCAGTATATTACTCCCTCCTACGTATACCTCGCGAAGAGACCATGAGGATAAAATCAGAGAGATTAGAGCCCACACAGATGCATACCGACAATCCTTCTTTTCACGAACAATACTGGAATAGAAGGGAGAACCGATAGAGGTGCTCAGGGTAACCTCCGCCACACACCGTCAGGTGGCTTGCGGAGTATGGATGTAGATGTAGATGTAGATGCCGCTCGCGTTGGTCGAGATCCAATGACTGTTAGCAGAAAATGGAATCGGTGGTTTCAGGAGGGTAATACGGAAAGCCGTGCTGGATCCCAATGACCTCGTATCACTAGAAGTCGAGATGACAGGCATCATATTAGCATTGCTGTAACGGATCGCGCAGCCAGGTCTCGATCCCTGAGTCAACAGATGGGGACATTTGCAAGACAACAATCACCTGCACGAACAGTTCGACGACATTTGCAGCAGCATGGACTATCAGCTCGGAGACCATGGCTGCGGTTACGCTTGACGCTGAATCACAGACAGGAGTGCCTGCCATGGTATACTCAAAGACGAACCTGGGTGCACGAATGGCAAAACGTCATTTTTTCGGGTGAATCCAGGTTCTGTTTACAGCATCATGATGGTTGCATCCGTGTTTGGCGACATCACGGTGAACGCACATTGGAAGCGTGTATTCGTCATCGCCATACTGGCGTATCACACGGCGTGATGGTATGTGGTGCCATTGGTTACAAGTCTCGGTCACCTCTTGTTCGCGTTGACGGCACTTTGAACAGTGGACGTTTCATTTAAGATGTGTTACGATCCCTTGCTCTACCCTTCGTTCGATCCCTGCAAAACCCTACATTTCAGCAGGATAATGCACAACCGCATGTTGCAAGTCCAGTACGGGCCTTTCTGGATACAGAAAATGTTCGACTGCTGCCCTGGCTAGCATATTCTCCAGATCTCTCAGCAATTGAAAACGTCTGGTCAATGGTGGCCAAGCAACTGGCTCGTCACAATACGCCAGTCACTACTCTTGATGAACTGTGGTATCGTGTTGAAGCTGTATGGGCAGCTGTACCTGTACACGCCATCCAAGCTCTGTTTGACTCAATGCACAGCCGTATCAAGGCCGTTGTTACGGCCAGAGGTGGTTGTTCTGGGTACTGATTTCTCAGGATCTATGCACCCAAATTGCGTGAAAATGTAATCACATGTCAGTTCTAGTATAATATATTTGTCCAATGAACACCCGTTTATCATCTGCATTTCTTCTTGGTTTAGCAATTTAATGGCCACTAGTGTAAATCAAATTCACAAGACACTTCTACGTATTCCGACAAACGTAGAGTAAGTAAAAGAGCTTATGTCGTGCCATACGCCGTCACTCTACCTACTGTCGATAAGTTGGACAATATTTGTTATATAATTGTTAAGTGGCTCAGTGTTACAAAAGTATCTGGACACACTAAAAAACAAACGTTTTTCACATTAGGTGCATTGTGCTGCTACCTACAGGCAGGTACTCCATGTCAGTGACCTCAGTAGTCATTAGACGTCGTGAGAGAGCAGAATGGGGCGCTCCGCGGAAATCACGGGCTTCGAACGTGGTCAGATGATTGGGTGTAACTTGCGTCATACGTTTGTAGGCGAGATTTCCACGCTCCTGAACATCCCTAGGTCCACTGTTTGCGATGTGACAGTGAAGTGGAAACGTGAAGAACACGTACAGTACAAAAGCGTACAGGCCGACCTCGTCAGTCACCGGCGACTGTTGAAGAGGGTCGTAACGTATAACTGGCAGACATCTATCCAGATCAGCCCACAGGAATACCAAACTGCATCAATATCCACTGCAAGTAGTATGACAGTTAGGCGGTAGGTGAGAAAACTTCGATTTCGTGGTCGAGCGGCAACTAATAGGCCACACATAATGCCAGTAAACGCAAAACGACGCCTCGCTTGGTGTAAGGAGCGTAAACATTGGAGTATTGAACAGTGTAAAAACGTTGTGTGGAGTGACTAATCACGGTACCTAATGTGGCGATCCGAAGGCAGGGTGTGGGTATGGCGAATGCACGGTGAACGTCATATGCCAGCGTGTGTAACGCTAACAGTAAAATTCGGAGACGGTGCTGTTATGGTTTGGTCGTGTTTTTCATGGAGTTTTGCGTGACACTATCACAGTACGGGTCCACATTGATGTTTCAAGCACAATCTTGCTTCCCACTGTTAAAGAGCAATTCGGGGACAGCTATTGCATCTTTCAACACGATCGAGCACCTGTACATAATGGACTGCGTGTGGCGGAGAGGTTACACGTCAGTAGCATCATTTCAGTGGACTGGCCTGCACAGAGTCCTCAACTGAATCCTATAGAACACCTTTGAGAGGTTTTGGAACGTCGACTTCGTGCCAAGCAGCATCGACCGACATCAATATCTCTCCTCAGTGCAGCACTCTGTGGAAAATGGGCTGCCTTTCTCCAAGAAACCTTCCAGCACCTGTTTGAACATATGCTTGCGAGAGTGGAAGTTGTCATCAAGGCTAAAGGTGGGCCAACACCATATTTAATTCCAGGAAACCGATGGAGGGCGCAGCGAACATGTAAGTCATTTTCAACCAGGTGTCCGGATACTTTCGATCACATGGTGTAGGTAAAGGGAGGGGGATGCTGCTCCCCACTATTGTTTGATGGAATTACGTAACTCTTTTTGATTGAGCACACGTGAGCCCATGAGAATTTTCTTGTGCAGAGATTCCACAAAATAGATTAACAGGGCTTAATTTCCTCATGAAATCACAGAGATCGTGAAACCACGGAGCCAATTTAGTAGTTTATCCTGCCTTCCCTTTTGAGTCGATGGTGGGGTTCTGCACAAAACTTGGTCGCACACTTTACCTTTAAACTCCTTATGACCAAGAGTTTAACGCCTCACTAACTTCTGATGGGGGTGCTGGAAGCTGTGTCTCGTCTTTCTCCAATTCCGCTGCATAATTTCCAGATTAACCTGCTCTGGGAGAAGGTCATTAATAGACCGTAAGATAGCTAAAGGGAAATTCACTTAATAAGCAAATACCGGGTGACAATTATTAAAGTATATGAAAAAAGCACGGTGCACACACACTTTATTCAAAATGTAAACGTCACTACAGAAATTCGGGTTTTGGTTATGACATGTTCTTCCCGTCATGCCCCGCTGTAAACCGTTCAGATGTTAAGTCGATTGTATTTCATATAGTTCAATAGTTGTCACCCTGTGTAAGTAGGGCTGCGGAGGCCTTAAGAGACTCATATGGAAATAATCTATGCTACGCAAAGGAGGGTTGTGGATAGTACGGAGTGGTGGTAATACGGTTAATGGCGTTCTCGAAACAAAACCTTTTAAACACTTTGGAATGAAAACTGGAGAATTATTACTCACAAGAGTGCTGGGAAGTCCAAAGGTGGAGAAAAAACACAGAAGGTAAAGAATGGTCGAAGGATCCATAACCCCACTGCTTTGAATCAACTAGGAGAAACGTGGAAAGGCATCAGGAACCACGTGGACACGCCTATTACCAGCACGAGAATGAGGGAGGGGTCCTATGTAAGCGATGAAACGTTTCTCCATAGGACAGTCGTTCTTAGGTGACTTCAAAAGCCAGTTACGTGAGTCAGAACTCGGCTTAATGCTCTTGCAACGTTCACACTCCTCCACCAATTTCAGAAAATCCTTCCGACTGGTAGGCCAAGTAACATATTTCTTAACCTTACCCATGGTTTTATGAAAACTCAAGTGGCCACCCACCTCGGTATACTGAAAGTAACGGCATACGGGACTGAAAAGTTCCACGGGCAAACAAATTTTACGTTCACGATGTATGCGACGACTGTAGACTGTAACAAAGTAGACATTTGTGCAGACTGTACCCAGACACCTGTTCCCTTGTCATAACCTCCGTTTAATCTGGCAGTTCTAAGGTAAAGGTCTCGCTTCCACTTGAAATTAGTAAAGAGTACAGGGATATTCGGCAACACCCATGTTGCCCAATCTGCAGAAGACCGCTGTTCCTGATGATACTGAACCTTGCCTGAACCTCGCTTAAGGCATTCGCCACCGGATTAACGGGGTCCCTAATATGCCTGACCGTAAAACGAAAGGCCTAAATCCGAATCACCCAGTATGCTATTCGCTCAGTCTTCCGGGGACGTGTCAGAACCCAACTCAGGGCCTAGCTATTCTTTTCTAGAACAAACTCCATGTGCTCCAGATAAAACTTAAATTTTTCAAGGACAAAGATGACAGCAAATGCTTCCAATTCATAAAAAGAATATCTAGTTCCAAGGGGAAACAACTTCCTAGAAGAGTAAGCAATGGGAAGGTGCTCCAGTTTTTGTTCTTGCAGAAGTACGGCCGCTATTCCACAAGTGGAGTCATCCATTTGGACAACAAAGGGGCCCCCATAATCTTGATTAGCCGTATCGCGGGGATTACTAAGGTACATTTCAATTGCCTCAAGCGCAGCCCCTCTCCTGGAGGTTCGAGTCCTCCCTCGGGCATGGGTGTGTGCGTGTTGTTCTTAGTATAAGTTAGTTTAAGTTGTGTGTAAGTCTAGGAACCGATGACCTCAGCAGTCTGGTCTCCTACGAATTCACACACATTTGAATATTTTTGAATTGCCTCAAAGGATGCCTGATGACTCTCGCCCTAATGGAAACTAACCTTTTTGCTACGAAGGTCATTAAGGGACCCTGCTAACTGAGCAAAATTTGGAACAAACTTACGAAAAAAATTTGCCGTGCCAGTAAACCTAACCTCATCCTTCTTATTCCTGGGAGCAGATAATCTATGTCTGTGTCGTCCGAACAAGACATAGCCAGGGCAAAAGCACCACAGTCGCAAAGATGCGAGCTGGAGCCAGTGCCATAGAGACTCGCCACTTGCGCAAGTTCCACCAGCGCCACGGGCGGCGCTGAGGATGAAGATATCGACTTCGCCTCAGCCAGTCGTCGTCCAAGTACAATTCGCCAATCACGGAACGACAACGGACAGAAGCCTGTTCGGAAGATAGAAGAGCAGCTCTCGCCCAGTTGGTTATAGATCGTCGTCCATGGATGACTTAGACAGGGAGCGTTGTTTAGTGAACTCTTAGAAGTGTTCAGATAGTAGTTGTAAGTTGCTTTTACTATGTACTGTGAAGTTTACCTACGACTCTTTGCACTTAGCCATTGAGGGCCTTTTTGTGTTATATTGCAAGCAGTGTTGCAGACTTAATCACTCAATAAGTCACAAATATAAACAAACCTTTTCATCTCATTTGTGTGATTTTGTTACTGATTTGTTGCAATGTTGTATAACATTCGTTCTACTATCCCTGTACCGGATTCTGGGGCACAGCTGTGTAATAGTGGCAGGGAGAAATTGTCTTAGCTGTGTACTGCACTAGAAGCCGTTTCAAGAACTCACAAACTTGGCCTACCGTAACAACAGTGGCAACTTGGCCTCCACAGCAGTAGCGATTAGTACTTTACAAAACTGGCGACGAGGGTTTACTAAATTATGCAAATCCCTAATGCGAACTTGATCAATCCTAATATCATCGGCAGAAACTAAATGTCCCAAAAATGATAACTGCAGAAACGCCAACATAATTTTGGATGTTCAGACGTCCACCCTGCCTCCATAAGACGCTCCACAACCGCCTCCAAGTCTTTCAAATAATCAGTGAAGGTGGCGCTGAAAACCACCACATCGTCGAGATAGTTATATACGCATTTAAATTTCAGATCACCGAAGACACGATCTAAAAGCGGAACAAAAGAGCTGCATCAGAGGACAATCCAAAATAACCCAGTTGAACTCATATAGGTTCCAACCCGTACAAAAGGCGATAATATGTTTAGAATCCTCGCATAAAGGGATCTGATAATATGCCTGATTAAGATCAAGAAACGTAAAGAACTTAGCCACAGCAAACAACTTAAAACAATTATGTAAACCAGACAAGTGTAAAGATACTAAAACAACTTCCTGGTTAACTAATCTGCAGTCAGCCACTGGACGGAAATATGCACTGTTGGCTTTAGATACCAGAAATATGGACGATGAAAAGAGTACGATCACTCCGTCATGTAACATGCTCAATCAAAGAACATAAGTTCATTTTCGAAGGGGGAATCCTATAAGGAGCTTGTCGAACTGGCATCTTACCAGTAGGGATTATCTTGTATTGACTCTTATTCGTTACGCCCAGCTTGTCGGTTAGGACCTGGGGGAAACAACTAAGAAGCTGCAACAATTGATTGGCCTCGTCTGTACTCGACGGAATTGCCTCAAATTTTCCAGCGGGGTGCAGCACACTACAAACTTCCAAAGAACTATGACAATAAGACAAGCAAACCTCTCAATGGGATGAAGTAAACAACTCTCTCCCGGTAATCCAACACCAATCCAGTATTCTGGATAAAATCGCGCCCCAAATTTAAACTGAAAGGCAAGTTCTTGACCACCAGTAAACTGATTGACAATGAAACGTTACGAATGCTTAACTTGGCTCACAATTCCCCAACCAGTGCCAACACCTGCCCATTAACAGCCCAGGAGGACGGACACAAGCAAGGTAATTTACAGATAGCCCTCTATTCCATATACCACTGGTAGCAGGAAGGGAAACCGAACTCCCAGAATCAGTAACTGGGTAAATGGGCTCTTGGTTAACTTGGGCACAAATATAGGGTAAGGGATCCCTCACAACAGCCATAATGTGACGATAGCATTTCGGGAACGGGTAGTCCACCCTCTCCTGTTTCCGATGGCGTCAGCTGTTCGGTCTCTTCCTTCGTTGAACAGGACATTTACGTACCAAATTCTCCATTTGATGACCTCGAAAACATATCCTAGCCCTGTACCATTTAAGGAATGACCTTGATATTCTATAGAATATACTCGGACGTCCTGACAGTGACACTCCATGCCACCACGCTGTTGGTCTCTGGAACCTAGCCCCTCAACTGCCGAAACCAAGGCCTGAAATTCAAGTAAAATGGAAGGTCTCTCAGCGAAGGTAATGCGCGAGCGATTGGCCTCATACCCCCCCCCCCAATGTCTTATCGACTATTTGAGTTTCAGTAACCTGATACTCCAAGGGTGAGACTACAGTCTGGATTATTATTGTACCTAGCCAAAGTCTCGTTGGTGGCCTGAACCCTCCAAAAGTGCTTTCGAGATATTTCATTTTTAACATGGAGAGAAAACTTAAACTCAATTATATGTTTTTGCGGACCCTTCAGCCCCCTATCTCCTGCAGAATTACAGAAAATATACTGCTCAACACCACACATGTCAAACGATACAACAATTGAAGCACAATGTTATATGACGTCCCCAATGCGTTATTATGGAATTCACACTTAACAGTAAGCCGCAAAGAAGATTCTACCTTTCTCAGATTCTCCGCTGAGAGTTCCTTAATACACTGGAACAAAAAGACCATACGGTGAGGCATTTTACCAAATGCACCCCCTCTTGACTGCCCCACCTACCACCAGATCAGTGCTCTCGAGTATTACTTGTCCAGACGATGATTCCTGCTCGCCACTCGCCGTTCCAAAGTCTTCTAAACCAAAATGGCTTACTCTAGATTGTAATTTCCGCATCTGTGCATGCAAGTCTTGAGGGAGTTTAAGCTGTTCAGAATCACGTTTAAACTGCTTAATATCGCTCAAACGATTATCCTGGTGAATTAGCTGGGCTTGGATCCTAAAAACTTGTTTATTGGTGGGTTCAATTGTTTCTAAAAGGTCTACATTCTGGTTTAAGGCCGATATGGCAGTGGTGCAATCAAATAGTGTGGAACCTACCTTGGCTATGGTGTCAACGGTGTTGAGCAATGCGCTGTCCAGAACTGTTGACAAACAAGCCACTAACTCGGTCAAACATACATCAGAAAGGAATTGTCGTATCGCGACCTTATACAGGGTGACACAGAATAACGGGAATATTTTAAATGAGTAGTGGCATCCATGGGCAGGCGGCAACACTGCGGGTCGTGACAGTTAGCGAGTAAACAGTCCGCCATTTCAGTAATCATGGATCAGTGGAACGGACAACAGCGTGAGTTAGCCATAAAAGTGTTTTATAAAAACAATGATAGTTTGGCAGAGGTATTTTCGACGTTTCTATAAGTGAGGACGTCATGATGCCATTCCATCGTAACACGCGATAAAATGTTGGATTAATAACTTGGAGGAGGCTGGATCTGCCCACAAGAAGATACCAACAGGATGACCAATAAGTGTGCGTTCTCCAGCGAACATTGACGTTTATGCGAGTCTGTCTTACGGAGCCCACGACGTTCAATTCGTAAGCAAGCACCAGTGGTTGGAATGTCCCGGGACAGTGTTCGCAGAGTTCTTCACGTTGATTTAAAATTTCAACCGTACAAACTACAGTTGGTGCAACAATACGACAGAAATTACTGGTTACGATAAGCATTCTGTCAACAAATGATAAGAAAAATAAACAATGAAGACCAATTTCTAAAGGCGGCCGAGGTGACCGAGCGCTTCTAGGCGCTACAGTCTGCGCCTGCCTCGGGCATGTGTGTGTGATGTCGTTAGGTTAGTTAGGTTTAAGTAGTTCTAAGTTCTAGGGGACTGATGACCTCAGAAGTTGAGTCTCATAGTGCTCAGAGCCATTTGAACCATTTTTAAACCAATTTACAAACAAGGCGTGGATGTCAGCTGAGGCACAATTTCATCTCACAGAGTATGTGAATAAATAGAATTACCGTTACTGGGCAAACACAAATCCTAATGACGTTCATGAGCGCCCTTTACACGCTAGTTAAGTGACAGTATGGTGCGGTGTTTCATCACATGAGATTATCGGACCGTATTTTTTCGCAAATGTACAGGGAAACACAATTACTGTCAATGCCGATCGTTACGTGGCTATGTTACGAACTTTTGTTACACCTGCATTGCACAACTTTCCAGACGTTCAAGAAGCCTGATTTCAGCAGGTCGTAGCGACATCACACTCAGTCAATGGCATATGTGCGAGAATTGTTTGGCAACCGTGTGATCCCACGATTCGATAACATTTCCTGGCTTCGTAGATCGCCAGATTTATTCGTTTGTAGTTTTTTCTTGTTGGGCTACCTCAAGAGTAAAGTCTACACGACACGACCAAGAACTCTGGATGAGTTAAAACAGAAAATTCGAGATGCAGTTCACAGTGTCAGATGAGATGTTGCAGCGGTCAATGAGGAATCTCAACAGCAGATTTCACGAATGTATTCGTACAGAAGGACCCAGTCTAAAGGACGCTATTTTTTTAAAAAATTATAAATGCCATCAGTGTTTTGTACATGGAAAATTTGTAAAGTTTCAATTACTATGAATGCAATTTCTTTCGCTCATCACTTCTAGTTTTATTGGATTGTGGAAATGTTCCCGTTTGTCTGTGTCACCCTGAACATCATATTATCTTTCTCAAGACGTGAAACACCGACAATGGCGCGACGTCCTGTTCGGCAGCACTCCGGCCAATAGGACAATTAATTAGAACAATAAGTTACAATAAGCAGTACATGAGAAAAACTGCAATGACAAGAAATAATAACCCACGAAATGGTGGACGATGCAGTAGGGAAAATTCTCTATCTTCGCCCAGGAAACCATACTCTGGACGACCATCGAAATCCGACTTTTCAGAATGCGGCTTAACCAAAATCAAACTTATGAAAGGACTGGGTCAGGGTTTTAAACACACATCATTCATCATTTGACGAACTTTATCACCACTTAAGAAAAACGTTATATATCTTCAGAGAAACAATTTCTGAGATTAGCAACTAATATATTAAACAACATGCAAAAAAGTATGATGACCAGTTAAATCACCCACTATTGTCTTTAAATAAAGGAACAGCAGTTATGATACCAGCAACAGTTATAAAATGAAATAGTGTCTTACATCAAATTATGACGCTTTATAGACAACCCCCTAAAATTGGAAAACTCTAATGTCAAATTACGACCAAATGTTATTATCACATGTAAGCACCGCGCCAACGGAGTACAGTTAAGTGTGGCCAAACCAACGGCCGCGTGTCCAAAGCCAGCGCAATTACAGCTCCCAACATTAAATGAAAGGGGTGCGGGAAATGCCACATTAAACAACTAATCCAAAAGAATAAGCAATTTACAGCCGGAGTAGCTTCCCACACTAATTTTACTAAATCACCGAATTTAGTAACATATTAAATTGTTAAAATGCGGGATACTATACTGGGATAAAATAGGTGGCCGCTTATACCCTTTGAACGAGTAAAACAGTAGTTACATGAAACAGTTACTGGATCATAGTTACATAAGTTAGCGACCGGCAACCTCCACTGACGCCTCAGACCTTTACAATGAGGAAAACAGCAGTAACAAAAACAGTTAATTGCATATCTTAGCGAACGGTGGCATACCACATTGTCCGTGGCGCTGGAACTGACTAAAGGCGCGTCTAAGTCCGAGCCACCATTGGACGCTCATCACTGCTGCAGCTACTCCACATAGCGAGATGGTAAAGCTGAGTAATCGTGTTATAGTACACGCGCACTGTGAGTATCGGAAAACAAGATGGTAGAATGGAAAATTAATTCCAGAAGTATTGCTAAGAAACCCAAACAACCAGAAATTTGCAACTCAACTCGACTCCTCTCCGATTTATAAAGGTACATGGAATGAGATAGGCGGGGCAATGATAATCTTACATAGCCGGACAATCACGCTCACTTGCAAAAGTCCTAGCTACGTTTTCACACAAGAAGCGGGTTTCTCGGAACCAAAATTCACACTAGGCGAACAGGCAACAATGTGCTTAATTCGACGGTTACGAATCAGCTACCATGCGCAACTAACAAAGAATCTGATCTCAGAAAGCCGTTTTGCACACACCAACTTCCCTGAGCGTGCCACACCACAAATTAGAGCCACGTGACCCCCTTGACACCGAGAGAGGGGGACCTCACCTCCCAAGCACCACCGGCCCCAGCTCATACTCCCAGTGGCAACAACTTTCTTATCCGGTCGCGACACCACCACCACGCCCCCTCGATGAACAGTGCACTGTAGACCGCGCCCGCGAAATCATGCGGACGAGGAGGGCAATTTGTATAAGAAAAGCGAGCCGATACAGCTCAACCTCATCAAGCGACAGTTTTGCTGGTAGATGGAATGGGATGGTTCTTTCTATCAATTCTGTAATGAATTCCATAAGTTGATTCGTTCATCTCAGGACTCAAGTTGAAGTCACAAGAGCTATGTCCAGATAGTGTGGAGGCTGGTACAAGATTTGCCAGTCCCATCGATCGAATAAAACACTGACTATATGTGCCTTACGCATCCAAGCATTTTTCTGGAAAATGATGGGTGGGTTCTGAAGAAAGTGCTGATATTTTTTTCCCTAAGCTGTTCATATTTTGAACACAGCCTCCGACCAGCTTATATGAAGAAGCGGTGACCCTTTCTGCAGTTCTCGCCCACCATTTTGCAGGACAAAACTAGGTCGCAACTAAATAAGTATTTTTTATTTATCGGTAAGCATTTTCCACGCAAAAATGAGAACATTTGAATTAGATCACAAACTACCAAGAATCAAAACAAATGATTAAGACCAAATGTACATATTTTTTTAAATGTATAATCTGATTCAGCAATGAAAAGTGGGGGTTCCCATTTCAAATTTTAAAGTTGCCTCCCACCCCACCCCCAAGGGGCTGAGGTTCAAATGGTTGAAATGGCTCTGAGCACTATGGGACTTAACATCTGTGGTCATCAGTCCCCTAGAACGTAGAACTACTTAAACCTAACTAACCTAAGGACATCACACACACCCATGCCCGAGGCAGGATTCGAACCCGCGACCGTAGCAGTCGCGCGGTTCCGGACTAAGCGCCTAGAACAGCTAGAGGGGCTGAGGTGACGGGCTAGTTTTACCACCAGCAAATGTCCCCCTCGAAATTAATCAACTTCATGTTCTACACATTTTTTCGTGTGAAGCTTATTTCTCTAGTTATTCTGGTTTGTCAATTTAAAATTTACACTCTGTATAATATCACAGACATAGTATTAAATTTTAACCTTCTTCCGATTGTTTCTCATTTGACTGTAACTGCAGTTAACGGTAAAAACGCGAAGATTCTTCCGACCGATCGCCATGTCATCCGCTGCCAATGTCCTCTTTGTATGCGGTACGGAGGGCATGTGGTCAGTACATCGCTCTCCTGGTTGTTGTCGGGTTTCTTCACCTTCGAACCCGTACTAATCGGTCAAGCAGCTCGTCAGTTGGCCTCAAGAGGATGAGTGCATCTCGTATGCATCCCCTCACCGAGGAAAAATCCCTGGCAGTATCCTGAATCGAGCCCGAGTACTCCCCATGGCAATTCGCCGCGCTGACTATCCAAATGCCAGTTATGGAAGCGGACGTAGTTAACGCTACGTAGTTAAGAAGTTTCATCCCTTACGTAACTGCAAATAGATTAAAGGCACTTTCGTTTGACAGGTCCAAGGCAGAGAAAAGTAACCGACAAACCAGCTATAGAAGTTAAACATAAATCTCAAATGTACGGAATCCTCCAGCTGATCTGTGTCGCTCGTGCTTAGCGAGCCTGTGGACGTAACTGCAGACTAGATTCAAGGCACTTGCGTTTGACAGATCCAAGGCAGAGAAAAGTAACCTACAAACCAGCTATAGAAGTTAAACATGAATCTCAAATGTACGGAATCCTCCAGCTGATCTGTGTCGCTCGTGCTTTGCGAACCTGTGGATCTTATGCGCGATTTACTCATAAGGAAAATAAAGTGAAAAACGCATTTGAACACATTTATAGGTAAATCCTGCCATGGGTTATGTATGTTAGACAAGTTTATAGACAGTGCAAAGCTGGTTCCACTATGTTCTTCAGTAGATAGGAATATCAGATGCTTTATATGTTCCAGGAGCTCACTTGTGCCTATGGAACTCTACGTCACCACTTAATTTTTCGGCCGGCCGCGGTGGTCTAGCGGTTCTAGGCGTGCAGTCCGGAACCGCGCGACTGCTACGGTCGCAGGTTCGAATCCTGCCTCGGGCATGGATGTGTGTGATGTCCTTAGGTTAGTTAGGTTTAAGTAGTTCTAAGTTCTAGGGGACTGATGACCACAGATGTTAAGTCCCATTGTGCTCAGAGCCACTTAATTTTTCTTTGGTCACGTATGAGATATGTTTTCCTATTTATCCTTAATTCCTAGGTTAGCTTTATTTACAGGATGCGGCAGAAAATTTCCCACGTATGGAGAAAATGCTACTGGTAACTGGGGGACGTGGGTATGAGTTGCTGTAGTGGTTGTCTGCGACGTTCCCGTCTTCAGTGAACATTATTAACTGCATGTGGAAAGCCGCATGATTCTAGTCAAAACAGTTTCTAAACGACAGTGAAATGATGTTAATAGCATAAAGAGCATTACACACCCACAGTGTGCTTCACTTCCTAATAGACAGACGATTTTACTGCGAGCTTCGTATCACAGAATTACTGAGAAAACACTGGAACGTAACCAACAGGGCTTATACGGGAGACCTATAATGCCAGAAAACGGTCAGTGTGTGATATCAGAGGACAAACCAACTGTCATTCTGCGAGGAAACCTACTCCTGCGCCGTAATTTGCTATCGAAGATCTATAAGAGACAAATAATTTTCACCCAATAGCAATGTTAACTGTCGATCCTGTTGTCAGGGATCGCAACACAACTTTCGACACGACACTTTTGTATTGTTTAAAGAAAAAATTGTATTTTTAGTGATGTAATACGACTATCAAACCTAAATGTTCTGTACTCAGCAGTAAGGAAAAATGGTCTAAATGACAACAGACTATTATCTGGCGACTGGGTAAATGTTTCCTGCGTTATATCCGAATTTGTAGTATGAGGTCTGCAGTTTATTCGGGATGATGATTTGTCATTAACTGAAATCTCGAAGAAATAGTGCGACATGCTGCTGTACTTTTTGTGAGGACGTGAATGATGACTGACTGCGTGGGCGATTTCCAAAGTTTAGCCCACACCTTTTTATTATCACTATCGATTTTATGATAAATTTCCTTCGTTTACCTAACCTGTCAGTGTTTTGGCGTTAATTAGCGACGACACGCAGTAGATACGAACAGATGACATATCTTTATGTTTTTACATCTGTGTCACTGTGTCATAATCGGCAGTTATAGGAAGCAGCACGAGATCAATCTGCACAAAGTGAACCGCAGTGCTTCTAATACGTACGTGGACGACTTACTCGGGATATCAGTATACGCTCTTATTCGACACTGATGTCACCAAATAATTTAAGTATCCAAAGGAATAAACTGCTAGTAATTACCATTGTATAGTAACAACAGACGTTACGTGAATACTCTCATTCTACGTGCTTCTGCTGTAATTCACTCTATTTTTCCCGTTACTGTTCTCTCCAGTTCCAGGCATACACTTACAAGTATTCCACCGTGTGAGCCTAATGAGTCTTACGACCCCTCTGGAACACTGCGGGCTCTCCCCGCAATTTCCCGCCTCCTGTAATTAGTCGGAGGCGGATTCAAAGACCAGAGAAGCAGCAGATTCTCCACAACCCCAGCACCAGTACCACCTTGTTCTAAGACTACCATGGGAAAATATGAAGATTTTCAGTCAAGTAAAGTTTCTGTCGAATCGGAACACGATAATAGCATATGTTTTTAGAACTATAATTTCAGACCAGTCCAAAATATCTGACGTGACGTCATAACAGACCCAACAAGAAGGAATAATTATAATATCTTCAGAAAATTAAGAAAACGGCCGTAACTCTCCTACGGCGGGGACGATGTCTTCTAATGGTTCAAATGGCTCTGAGCACTATGCGACTTAACATTTGAGGTCATCAGTCCCCTAGAACTTAGAACTACTTAAACCTAACTAACCTAAGTACATCACACACATCCATGCTCGAGGCAGGATTCGAACCTGCGGCCGTAGCGGTCGCGCGGTTCCAGACTGAAGCGTGTAGAACCGCTAGGCCACACCGGCCGGCCGGGGACGAAGTCTCTCCGTCGTTTCTAGGTCCCAATTCCATACAATACAAAACAATCAGTTGAAAAGAATAAGTAATGAGACTATTTCAGATCATCACGTTGTCTCCTCGCACATATAACTGGTACTGAATAATAAATGACTAACCCCACTCCTCACTGGAACGATCTTACAGAGGCATGTTGAAAAGTAGTAACTCCGAATTTTTTGTGTCAAAACTCTTAACGCTTTTTGAATAAAACAAACTTTATTAACACTATACATATTTATTTTTAATGTCTACGTATTTATTTCTTAACCACTCTGGCGATTAGCACATTTCTTCCAAAGAGAGACCATTTTATTGATACTGTCACTATATAAGTGTTTGACATTGTTGACGAAGCCACATCTCACCTCTGCTTACTCCGCTTGATCATTATCAAAATGAAGTCGTGGAAGATGCTCTTAAAGTTTTGGGAAGGGATGGAAGTCAGATGGGGCCAAGTCGGGACGGTATGGAGATTGATTGATGACTGTGAACCCAAGGCCGTCGGATTGTTGCGGATTTCACAACGCTCGTGTGTGGTTTACCATTGGCATGTTGTAGGAGAGGGTGCTCCGTGTGTGGACGAACTCTTCGCATACGTGCTTTCTGTTTACTGAGGGTCTCTCGCACCGACATAATTAGCTAACACGCCGCCACGCTACGCACTAAGATTCGGCGACCTCTAGCGGCTGAGGGTGGGAAGGTTGCAAATTGTGTCAGCGGACCAGGACCGTCGACCGAGTAATATGCGTAACTTGTAATACCTCAACCGATATTAGAACAGAAAAAAAAATTTTAAACGTTACTTTTCAGTACGCTCTAGTATGCTCTCATCAGCCAGAAGAGTAGAATCCCGGCCTACTATCGATATAACTCTTTCCAGACGATACCACCGTCACTTCGCGAGAAATGACTGTTAGTCAGACACACACTGTGCATGTAGTATCAACGACCGTGCTGTCCGTGTTTAGAATGGGTAAGGCGTGCGATCTATCTGAGTTCGACCGAGGGTACATTGTGATGCCCCGGAGGCTTGGCACGAATGTTTCGGAAACTGCACGACTTATCGGCTTCTCGTGGAGTGCTGTGGTGAGTGTCTTCAACACGTGGTGAAGCCAAAGCGATACCACGTCCGCCCGCGTAGGACTGGGTAGCTATCCCTCATTAAAGATGTCGGACGTCGTAGGCTGGACAGGCTGGTAAAACAGGACAGTCGGCGAACAGTGGAGGAACTAGCATCAGACTTTTGTTTTGGATGGAGTACAAGTGCGTATGAACTCAGTGCACTGAACACCCCTGACGATGGACCTTCGCAGCCGACGACCCATGCACATGCCAATTTTAACACCACGACATCGGGTACTACGATTGAAGTTGGAACGTGACCATCTATACTGATCGTTGCTACAGTGGCTGGGCGTTGCATGGTCTGATGAATGCCGGTACCTTCTTTATCATGCCAATGGGAAGGCGCAAATGCGTCGTCTTCCAGGAGTACAGTTCTTTGACACCTGTAGTGCGGGACGGAGACAAGCTGGCGTCAGCTCCTGTATGCTCTGGGGAACATTTACGTCGGTATCCATGGGTCGCGCAGGGCACAAAGGCCGCCAAGAAGTATCGTACACTGGTTGCAGACCCGGCGACAGTGGCGTTTTTCAACAAGAGTATGCCCCATGTCGCAAGGCCAGCAGTGTGCGGGTGTGGTTCAACACAGTGGTGTGTTTCACCTGATGTGCTGGCCCCAGTTCGCCAGATCCGAGCCCGATGGAACACGTTTGGGACATGATTGTACGTGGCGTCAGGGCTCATTGCCCCCTCCCCGGAATTTACGAGAATTAGGTGACCTGTGTATACAGATGTGGTGCTCACTCCCTCCAGCGACCTACCAAGGTCTCATTGCTACCATGGCACTACGTGCCGCCTTGTTACCCGTGTTTGAAGTGGATGTACCGGCCATTAGGTAGGTGTCTACAAGTCTGGCTGATTCGTGTATACACTGCGATAACACGTTCTATATGGCACTTAATCTCTACTTCGTGTAATGTGAACTGGGCTTCGTATCGTTGTCGATACGAAAAGCGTGGTACAGTAAACGGTAAGCTACGCAGAATTGACAGCCTGGATATAGCGTCTCTGTTACGTTCACGATCGCTGACCCGGAGGGGTGAGACCACGTAAAGATCATTCACTTCCGGAAGGTGTATCCACGCAACTGACGGTTTTGCCCCAGGCCACATGAAAGAATTGCTTTCTGAGCATCACTGCAGAATTCATACTAGGATAATATACTTCGCTGTTCTAAGTAATGACAATGGCAACAACAGTAATGGTGACGATTTGAACACTCAAGTAAATAACATTGTCACAGCAGTTCGACGCCGCAAGAAAAAATGTCTAATATGGAATGTGTCTCAGCTTAGATGGTCTTCACGAGAGATGAAAACCAAGTTACTTTCCAGATATCCTAATTAAAATTTTCCACGGTTTGTCTATACCTCTTGAGAGTAATACTCTAGAACGATTACTTAAAGGCTAGTGTAGCACATTGCGTTCCTCATTATTTTCCAATTCGAGCTTATCATCAGCGTCAAATTATCTCGACATCGATGGAAAGATTACTGAGCATTTGTATTTGTAGCCTTTCGATCTTTATTTACGGCTTTTTCTTTTGTTTTCTCTCACTACGGAACTTTAGTTGAGATGTAAAATATAACTTCCAATCCAAAATATTGGTTAAGAAACAAAATCAAATTCAGTTTTACCTAAAATAATTTTTATTAGATTTATTGTGCCAATATATTGTTATATTAAAAGAAACAATATTATCAAAGAAAAATGACAGTAAGTATTGTTTTCATTAAGACATAGCAGCTATAGTAGAGTTTCCTTATAAAAGAGATAATTCGAGGAATAACACGTTTAACATGCCCTGTAAAACACATCGAGAAAAACCAGATGTGTCGATTGCCGCATTATGAGCTTCAACCAAAGGTTACAGAGAGAGCACTCCAATCTCCACAAGGGAAGAACGGCAGAGAGAGGACGTACAGTTTCGAACGGCACGATTCGTGCACGTGGGTCGGGTGTAGGTGAGGTAATGCTGCTCATTTGACAAATTGATATTTGCTGCTGGTTACTGGGGAAAGCGCAATTTTGTCGCGATGCAGGCGGCTGTCCCCTTTGTTCGCTCCTCTCACAATAATTATTCCATCGCCAGACGTAAGGAGCAGCGTACCCGCAGCTCGCAACTCGCAGCTGCTCTCCGCGACAAAGACCATTTTCTCTTCTCAAGAGGCACTACCACTTCCCCCTTGCGGCGCTTTTTTCATTTACGTAAACCTGACAGTCGAAGACACTAAACTCGTTTGTCGCGAGAAGCTGCGCGACGGAAACTAGATAACCGGCAGAGACTTCTCATTGTAGGGCTGTTCTTCTTCTTCTTCAGCGATCACAGGACCTGTATACCACGCGCTGCATCAACGATCTGCTTCCACTTTCTTCTATCTTTCGCTGTCACACTCCACCCTGCGGGGATTCCTAATGCTGCAACGTACCTCTCTATGTCATTTTTCCGCCGTGTCCGAATTCGACCCAATGGTCTTGTTGCTTGGAAAGTGCCACAAATGACTTCTCAAGAATTCTGTTGGTTTCCATCGAAAACATAGAGTTTCTCTGTTTCTTTTTTGGTAAACGTTCAGTTTTCCGAACCATACAGTGCTTGGGCAGATGACGGTGTTATACACTGTGTGATCAAAAGTATCAGGACACTCCCAAAATCATACGTATTTCATATTAGGTGCATTGTACAGACACCTATTGCCTGGTACTCCATATCAGCGACCGCACTAGTCTTTAGACACCGTGAGAGAGCAGAATCGGGTGCTCCGAGGAAATCCCGGGCTTCGTACGTGGTCAAGAGATTGGGTGTCACTTGTGTCATACGGCTGTACGCGAGATTTCCACACTCCTAAACACCCCTAGGTCCACTGTTTCCGATGTGATAGTGAAGTGGAAAACGTGAAGGAACATGTACAGCACAAAAGCGTACAGGCCGACCTCGTCTGTTGACTAACAGAGATCGCTGACAGTTGAAGAGAGTCGTAATGTGTAGTAGGCAGACATCTATCCAAACCATCACACAGGAATTCCAAACTGCATCAGGATCCACTGCAAGTACTATGATAGCTAGGCGGGAGGTGAGAAAACTTGGATTTCATGGTCGAGCGGCTGCTCATAAACCACACATCACGCCAGAAAACATTATCTGGAGTGACGAATCACGGTACACAATGAGGCGATCCGAAAGCAGGGTGTGGGTACGGCGGATGCCCGGTCAACGTCATCTGCCAGCGTGTGTAGTGCCAACAGTAAAATTCTGAGGCGGTGATGTTATGGTGTGGTCGTGTTTTTCATGGAGGGGGCTTGCACCCCTTGCTGTTTTGCATGGCACTACCAGAGCAGAGATCTGTTTCAATATTTTAAGCACCTTCTTTCTTCCCGCTATTGAAGAGCAATTCGGGGATGGCGATTGCATCTTTCAGCGCGATCGAGCACCTGTTCATAATGCACGGCCATGTGGCGGAGTGGTTACACTACAATAACATCCCTGTAATGTTCTGGCCTGCACAGAGTGCTTACTGAATCCTATAGGACACCTTTGGAATATTTTGGAACGCCAACTTCGTGCCAGGCCTCACCGACCGACATCGATACCTGTGTTCAGTGCAGCACTCCTTGAAAAACGGGCTGCCGTTCCCCAAGATACCTTCCAGCACCTGACTGAACTTATGCCTGTGAGAGTGGAATCTGTCATGAAAGCTAAGGGTGGGCCGAAAGCATTCTGAGTTCCCGCATTACCGATGGAGGGCGCCACGAAATTGTAAATAATTTTCAGCCACGTGTCCAGATACTTTTGATCACATACAGTATATCTTCATCTTATTGGTGACTCAGAAAGCTTTTCTTTTGACTGGTCTGCTTAGAGCGTACAGACATGTTGATGCCTAGGCTACTCTCACGTTTATGCCCATAGTTATGATGCTTTTACTGCTGAAGCGCGATGCAAGGTATTTAAACCGATGAACATTTCTGAATCTAGAATGGTGGTCACTTTCAGTGTGTATTAGGGTTTATGACACAACCTACTAACACATATTCTGTTTCTTCTCGGTTTATCAGAAGTCCCATTTTGCTGACGCTGTTCCTGAGAGATCTGTGCATGCGCTTCAGCCCTTCTTGTGTTTCACTGAGTTGGTTCAAATGGTTCAAATGGCTCTGAGCACTATGATACTTAACAGCTGTGGTCATCAGTCCCCAAGAACTTAGAACTACTTAAACCTAACAACCCTAAGATCGTCACACACATCCATGCCCGAGGCAGTATTCGAACCTGCGACCGTAGCAGCCGCGCGGTGCCAGACTGAGAGCCTAGAACCACGGCCGGCGTTTCACTGAGTAAGCTGAGTAATACTATATCAGCTGCTTATGCCATGAGTTTTACTTCACTGTTCTCGAATCGAAGACCATTTTATAGCTGTAATTTACTCTTTCGAACCACTTTCACTAATTCAAGGTTGAAGAGAACACACGACAGAGCATCTTCCTGTCGAAATCCCGTTGTAATGGGGAATTTGGGAGATATAGGTCCTCTGAAGTTCACTACTGCCTTTGAGCCATCCATGCTCAGATGAATCAAATTCTCTTAGTGTTCTGTAGAAGCTACATATGTGGATGCTGTCATAGGCTTTTTCATTACAGATGAGTTTTAGGTTAGAATTGTACAATTTAAGATAGAAAATTAAATATGACTTGTTTACAATAATGCGTTTTATTAATTTAATAAATACAAATCAATTATCGATCGGAAAAAATTGCTAACATTTACGTAATATATACACAAGTTGTTTAACCTCTTTAATGCCTCATAACTTTGAAATATACATCCAAACGTAACTAATGGAGTTAATTACATGTGCTAACAATGATCAATTAATAATTTTAGTAATGGTATTTATTCTGGTTTATAAATTTCGGGCAGCGCGGGATTAGCTGTGTGGTCTATGGCGCTGTAGTCATGGACTGTGCGGCTGGTCCCGGCGGAGGTTCGAGTCCTCCCTCGGGCATGGGTGTGTGTGTTTGTCCTTAGGATAATTTAGGTTAAGTAGTGTGTAAGCTTAGGGACTGATGACCTTAGCAATTAAGTCCCACAAGATTTCACACACTTCTAGACATCTATAAATTTCGGTTTGAAATTACATATGACTTGAAATCACGTGAATTTAGATTTGGTTCTTGGTTTTTGATCGATTTACAATAATGTTTTCCAAACTGAACTTTCGAGATGTAATTGCAGTTAATTAACGAAAGTAATAGCGATGCTAACATTTATAACTACTTCTAATCAAATGAATTACATACTGATTATTATAGTTCTGAGTAAATGTTGATGGTTCATAGTGATTATTATGTTTCATATTTACATATTACTTACCTATTCGTAACTTTTGTTTAAATATCATTCATAGTATTATATAGTACAATTAAATAACAGGAAAATGTGCCATAGTGGCATGATTTTTACTCTTTGTGTAACAGAAAGTACCGATACCCGGCTACAAATTCCGGGTATCGAATATTATAGTACTGGTGAGGGGGTGGGGGGTATGTTACAAAGTGACCTGAGCTACAATCTGCTCCTCTGTAAGTTCTGACATCTCTTATAAATGAGCTGCATTCTTGATTTGCCATAACATGGTCAATCTCATTTGCAGTTTGGCATCTGGAGAGCCCCATGTACTTTTGTGAATTTCTTTGTGAGGGAACATACTCTCCGACAATGCGAAGTAGATCATTTTTAATCGATTTTCGTTTGTGGTGGAGTGCTTCCTATGTTTTCCTATTGTGGAAGTGAACATACCCTCTTTATCTATTTTTCTGTTAAAATTTCTTAGGATAGTTCTCATATTTCTTGTTGGAATACTTTCACTTACCCTGCATAATTCTTCATACTACTCAAATTTATCATCTTCAGTTGAATCTTCAGTCAGCGCATGAAAGTTTACGAATGTTATAAAGTACTACTGGTGTTTGACTGTGGTGTAAGACATTCTTTTATTAATGGGAGGGAATTATTTAACCATATTAACAGTCTTGTCCTTTGCAGCTAAACCAGTAATAATTTTATGCTGTTTCTCATCTCTCCCGCAAAAAATGACACAACCATCCTCCGTGTGTATCCCTTCTCCAAGCCATCTAATTTTCTATAGAGCTACAATGTCTGTCTTGTATGGTTTTAATTCAGATATCGAAATCGCTGATGCAGCTGGTTTATTAAGATTACGAAAGTTCCGTCTCCTGAATGTAAAATCCCGTTTCTTGTTTCCATCTCGTGGATTCCTGTTCCATAGCCTAGTTATGTTTCCTTTGAATCCAGTATCCGAGGCATATCATTGATTTCAGCCAGTATGTATAAAATCCCCCGACCGCGTCAGGAGCGCTGCGCAGGTTAAGCTTGGTGATGGGGCTACCATCTCACAACTTCCAAGCTTGCTGAGTAATATTTTGGATTACCATTTCCTGGACAGACTGCCTACCCTGTGGAGATGTCTTCCGCCTCTTCTACCGTTGGAATGTCATGAAATTTATCTTCAGTCATCTGGGCCGTTGACATCCTCTTCACTGGTTTTGGTCCATCCTGGGTATCTAATTTCCCCGGTAGCCACCAGACACCTTTCTGGCCGAGTACCGCCTATCCATCACCTGGAGACGCACCCAATGGGGGACTAAAAATGGGGTGAAGTAGATAAACAATGTAAACAGAGATTTCAGTGTGGATAGTATTTCTCCTTGATTTACTAACACGACTACTCGCTCATTTGTTTATTGCTGGTATAGTTGTAGGATAGCTACCTACAAAAAACCAGATCATTACTATTGTAATAAGTTTGTATTTGTTCTATAACTTCATTTCCTAAATGTTTTCTGAGCTAAAGAGATGGTCGGCCAAGTCCCCAATTTCAACGGTAGCTTCACTTCTTAACTATATTCGTCTCTATTCGTCTCTCTGTTTACTTATTAACATCTCGATTCCTTCTCATGCTTGCAAGCTACAGTACGTTGCACACGAGTAGATTTGTTAACAATAATAATTATTATTGCCTTACGAATAACGTTTTCAAAGTTTGTAACGTGAAGAAGAATGTCAACAATATTCTTCAGATATTCCATTTTACGCTGGAGATACTCACTGGCGATTACATACCGTAGAGCTACCAAACTAGGGGCACGCTCATTGTTACGTCTCACTCGCTGCTCCTAATAGTCAAAGACATTATATATGAGGTCAAACTCGAGTAAGTTAGCGGTCCAGGCAAGGTGCGATATGGTGCCTGAACGTCCGTCAAACAAGTAATCCAAGCGTGCTCTAAACACTGTTGTAATCATTCTGGTAGACGAAGCATACGAGCGTACTGATCATGACGCAGGAGTAAATTACCATTGCTAGTGAACAGATGAAGATGCTTATGGCCACGGTCAGTCAGCTGCAGCCTGCTGCCTCTATGCGTAGCGGTAGCGGAGCATATGGTGTGTCGCCCACTGACTCTGTCGCCGAGACGCCTTGCAGCATGCTCGTCGTGAGGGATGCATACTCACAGCAGGCTGAGTTGTGGACTGCGATGTGTTCGTGTCACTGGAGGTGGAAAGTCAATGTAGAGGCTTGCGTTCTCGCCTTTTCCATTTATCTTGTGAGCGGACAGGTAGCCGCTCATTTAGCTGGCCTCTAGGAGGCACACGAGGAAGGTGTTAACTAGTTATCTAGAGCTCCAGCGTGAGGCACGTTATGGAGCCCCTTTGGGAAATAACGTCCAGCGATGGAAAAAAAAGCCAATGTGGATTCGGTATGTCTGCCACTGGTACTCGTCCGAGATGTGGAGAAGGCACTGCCTGTGGCTATCAGGCGTGTAGGGTGCAGTCTACATCTACATCTACATCCATACTCCGCAAGTCACCTGACGGTGTGTGGCGGAGGATAATTTTTAGTACCTATCGGTTCTCCCTTGTATTCCAGTCTCGTATTGTTCGTGGAAGGAAAGATTGTCGGTATGCCTCTATGTGGGCTCTAATCTTTCTGATTTTATCCCCATGGTCTCTTCGCGAGATATACGTAGGCGGGAGCAATATACCGCTTGGCTCATCGGTGAAGGTATGTTCTCGAAACTTCAACAAAAGCCCGTATCGAGCTACTGAGCGTCTCTCCTACAGAGTCTTCCACTGGAGTTTATCTGTCATCTCCGTAACGCTTTCGCGATTACTAAATGCTCCTGTAACGAAGTGCGCTGCTCTCCGTTGGATCTTCTCTATCTCTTCTATAAACCCTATCTGGTACGTATCCCACACACTGCTGAGCAATATTCAACCAGTCGTCTGTAGGTTGTGTCTCAGATCGGTACCAATGGCGTTTGTCAGTTGGGCTTTGAGGCCATCCTCAGTTCTTACGGGATGCTGGCGGAAGTGGTGAAGACTACTGGCCTCGCACACAGGATTCAAGCAGAGCTCACGATTTGCTGCAGATTTCCAAGAATTCCGTTCAAATGGTTCAAATGGCTCTGAGCACTATGGGACTTAACTTCTGAGGTCATCAGTCCCCTAGAACTTAGAACCACTTAAACCTAACTAACCTAAAGACATCACACACATCCATGCCCGAGGCAGGATTCGAGCCTGCGACCATAGCGGTCGCGCGGTTCCAGACTGTAGCGCCTAGAACCGCTCGGCCACTCCGGCCGGCTAGAATTACGTATTTATATGTGCGATGTTTGTTCTTTACGAATGACCGAGAGAGCAGAAATCATTTTTATGCTTTAGTAGCCGTATATACAAAATTGAATAGAAATTTACAGATCTCGGCTGTAAATTCTATTTCGTTCCTAGAATGAATCGGGGCCTTTTGGTTGAAAAGCGGCAAGCTACTTCGCACGTCAGCAGCGTCCAGCACAGCTGTACGAGAATATTTATGGCGGGCGAAAGTTGCGACACCAGCGTGATACAGCATTCTCTGTTCTCACTTGCGGATTTCAGTACGATAAATTGTCTCAGAGACACAGTCGCGGTATTGAGTGCATAGCCTCTTGATTAAAGAGTAGGTATCCAGTCACATTTTCATTTGATGTTAAGGAATTTTCAGACCAAATTATTATCTGGTAATTTGCGTTAGAAGTACTTTGTTATCTCGTTGGGGAATGGAACTCTGAAAACCATTTAGAATCCAATATTTAAAGTTACACTGACGAGCTAAAACGTTTTGATTACCAGCTTAATAGCTCGTTTGACCATCTTTGGAACGAAATTCATCACTGACTCTGCGTATTAGGGATTCGACAATATGTTGGTAGGTTTGTGAAGGTATGTGCATTATGTGTCTACGCACAGGTTATGTAATTCGCATAAATAAAGGAGCCTTTGATTTGAGTACGCTGTGATGGATTTGCATCAGGCGTATCTCGTCACCGAAACACCAACGTGCTTCACCGTAACGCTCCTTAAACCACTGTAACACGGTTCTGGCCCCGAGACACGGACAATTATACTGTTGAAAGATGACAGCGCCGTCGGATGAAACATCAAGCATGAAGGGATGCAGTTGGTTCGCAGCTGTCAGCGTGTCTTCGATTATTACGAAAGGTCCAACGCAAGCGCAAGATAATGTCCCTCATAGCACAATACTGCTCCTAACGGTCGGCGTCCGTGGCGTGCCACGTATCGAGCCGCCGTTCACCTCGATGATGGCGTCTACGGAGACGACCATCCACCTAGTGTAGTAAAAATGTGATTCGCCCTAAGAGCCGGCACATTTACATTTATCGACGGTCGAATACCGATGGCCTTGTGCTCATTGCTGTCATAAGTGACGATGTCGTTGGTACATCCATTTTATAACGCAATCAGACTTCGTTTGCATGAATTCACTGTGAGGACAAACTCTGTTCAAATGGAATCTATTAATACCAGATACATCACAAACTATGGTTCACGGAGGTCAGGGTGCTGTGAATAACATTTAACAACCATATGTCGGTGCATTAATACTATACCCTTTCAACTTGCAGCAAAAAATGGCACTCTGTGGGCGAGGGGCGGAGCGCGGCGGAAACTGTAATATTCTTACGTGTCCACGAAAACTTGCAAACTACGTGGACTGGCGTTCTGATTATTAGAACGCAGAAAACGTACCTATCAGAGCCGTGAAATCCCGTAGACTTCAGTGTAAAGTCCACCCATTTGCTGGTCTGACCAACCAATTCGACTCACAGGCACGACGGCACATACTGGAAATGTCACACGTCAGAGGCTGGCTCAGAATGAATAAGTTCACCCTCATGACACACGATATGTCCGAGATGATACGCATTTTCACCGTCGGTACAGTTGGAAACTCCCACACCGTTTCATACCACAAGTATCACCCACTATAAAAAGACCTGAAGTTCTCCACCAGGGGAGTACTAGAAGACGGAGAAGCAAAAGAACCACAATCACTTTCCACAGATCCTCGTACAGGAACCAAATTTGCAGAAAAAACCCACCTCCACGTTGTATAAACCAATCGAACTGTCCTCCACTCATTGAATCTCCGCTCCTGACTGTTCTTCTGACGTGGTAGCCAGTCCAGACACAGCACCAGCGTTCCCACGCTGGGGAATCAAGAATGTGCTTTGCATATACTGAAGGGAGCCAATCAGCTATTCAAAATCTCTCTTGTCTGAAAAAAGAAGATTTTAGACTAGGGAGGCGTCGTTCTCAAGCTAAGCATGGCCATTTTTCAGCAAGAAACGTCTACCTAGAGAGGACCACAGTCCCTCATATCTTAAGAGATCACATCCTTCCAGACCGACCATTTCCATTGTCTGAAAGAAGGCTGTTAAGCTTCCCAGACAGTCGTGCCAATGAAATATACGTTTCTTTCCACTCGCTGAAAGAACCTGGAGTCTCCCTGGCGTCAGGGGAGTTACAGTCTTGCCTCCACTGAACACCTGCTACAGTTGTTGTGATCATATCGTCCCAACTTCTAACATGAGAATGCTTATAGTTTTTTGTCCGTCCCACCTTTCGGACAAAAGCTCAGATTACAACACTCTCTCTTAAATGGCTTCCTCCATCCACTTTCTTCCATCTGATCTCCTTCCCGATGGACATTCGCTTGGCCCAGGTAAAATGTTTTGTGAGCCAGATGTCTGCTGCTCCGACCCTAAAGTGGGAAGATTGGAGTACCGTGGCTAGACGTCCCTCTGCAGGAACACTTCACAGAGAGTTGCTTCCATGGATCACTCGCACAGCCTGGGCGCTGGACTCACCATTCATGGTCCTCAATCTGTCTTAATCCCTGTTCTCTGTTGCCTCCACTACGGCCCCTTGGGTACAAGTTCTCTACAGTCTACATATGCAGTTGAAAGAAGATTTTGTTCACCATTTGCTAATGTAAAAAAGTTATAAGCCACGCATGTCAAATGTAGCACAGAGATCATGACGTAAAATACGAATATTAGTCTGACCAACAGAGTAGTTCAAGTGAGAGATTGGCAGTCCACCTTTCTACTGTGTCTGTTAGACTCCTTCTGTTCACATTAAAGTAATGTTTTGTGCAAGTCTCCACTTTGCGGTCCATAGTTACGGTTTCGGAAACCGCATTATTCATTAAAATAGCTCATATTTCAGGTTGTTAACTTTGATCTGAAAGGCGTACCTGGTTCACAGTTAGTTTTCTTGGACCAGAAAGCTTTTCACATGCAGGAGAGTTAGAATAATCTGGAGTCGACTGGACGATCTAAATCAAAGGCTCCGTCGATTCTGTGACAGGTCAGGGGTGCACTTTACATAGGAAACAACTACTCGGGTAACAGAGCAGTTGTAGATTGCACATGGGGTTTATTTAGGTTAAGCAGTAGTTTTAGAGCTCCCCAGCCTACATCTACAGCTACATCGACATCTACATGGTTACTCTGCAATTCACTCTTAAGTGCCTGGCAGATGGTTCATTTAACCATTTTCTTACTACTTCTCTACCATTCCACTCTTGAATGGCGCGTGGGAAAAAGGAACACTTAAATCTTTCCATTCGAGCTATGATTTCTCTTATTTTATTATGATGATCATTTCTGCCCACGTAGGTGGGTATCAAGAAATATTTTCGCATTCGGAAGAGGAAGTTGGTGATTGAAATATCGTAAATAGATCTCGCCGCAAAGAAAACCGCCTTTGTTTCTGTGACTGCCACCACAACTCGCGCATCATATCAGTGACACTCTCACCCCTATTGCGCGATAACATGAAACGAACTGCCCTTCTTTGCACTTTTTCGATGTCCTCTGTCAACCCTACCTGACAAGGATCCCACACCGTACAGCAATATTCCAGCATAGGATGGTCAAGTGCAATGTAGCCTGTCTCTTTAGTGGATTTGTCGCATCTTCTAAGTGTTCTGCCAACAAAGCGCAGTCTTTGTTTCACCCTCCCCACAATATTATCTATGTGGTCTTTCCTATTTAAGTTGCTCGTAATTGTAATTCCTAGGTATTTAGTCGAATTGACAGCCCTTAGATTTGTGCGATTTATCGTATACCCAAAATTTATCGGATTTCTTTTAGTACCCATGTGGGTGACCTCGCACTTTTCTTTGTTTAGTGCCAATTGCCACTTTTTGCACCATACAGAAATTCTCTCTGGATCATCTTGTAATTGGAATTGATCGTCTGATGATTTTACTAGACGGTAAATTACAACATCTGCAAACAATCTAAGGGGGCTGCTCTGATTATCACCTAGCTCATTTATGTAAATCAGGAACAGCAGAGGGCCTATGACACTACCTTGTGGAACGTCAGATATCACTTCTGTTCTACTCGATAATTTAGAGTCTATCACTACGAATTGTGACCTCTCTGAGAGGAAAACACGAATCCAGTTACACAACTGAGATGATACTCCATATGCACGCAATTTGATTAATAGTCGCTTGTGAGGAACGGTATCAAAAGTCTTCAGGAAATCTAGGAATATAGAATCGGTCTGAGATCCCTTGTCGACAGCAGTCATTACTTCGTGGGAATGAAGAGCTATCTGAGTTGCACAAGAAGGACAATTTCTGAATCCGTGTTGGTTATGTATCAATAAGTCATTTTCTTCAAGGTGATTCATAATGTTCGAATGCAGTACATGCTCCAAAATCCTACTGCATATTGAGGTCAGTGATATGGATCTGTAACTCAATGGGTTACTCATATTTCCTTTCTTGAATATTGGTGTGACCTGTGCTACTTTCCAGTCTTTAGGAACAGACCTTTCGTCAAGTGAGCGGTTGTATATGGTTGCTAAGAAAGGCGCTATTGTGTCTGCATACTCTGAAAGGAATCTGACTGGTATACCATATGGACCGGAAGACTTGCCTTTCTTAAGTGATTTGAGTTTTTTTCGCAACACCTAAGACAGCTACTTTTATGTCACTCACGCTAGCAGCTGTTCATATTTCAAATTCTGGAATATTTACTTCGTCTTCTTTCGTGAAGGAATTACGGAAAACTGTATTTAGTAACTCCGCTTTGGTGGCACCATAATCGGTAACATTTCTATCGCTATCGCGCAATGACGGTATTGACTGTTTTTTGCCACTGGTGTACTTTATATACGACCACAATCTCTTTGGGTTTTCTACCATATTTTGAGACAATATTTCATTGTGGAAACTATTAAAAGCATCTCGCATTGACGTCCGCACTAAATTTCGAGCTTCCGTGAAACTTATCCAGTCGATTTACAGAAAGCGCAATGAAGTCGCGGACAAAATAGATACATTTCAACTATCAAAATTTTAACAGTAAATTGTCAAAGTATTCATAACGAAGTTCCTGAAAGTTGTCACACGTAAATTATTCTCGTAACCCAGAGCTGGTTGAAACCCGAATTGGAAACGTCAGACTTATTTATCTAGGAATGGAACGTATGTGGAGAAGTGTTCATTGCTGACGAAAAAAATATTATGCCTATCGAGTTGTCTAGACACGAGTAAAAGGCCTTGGTCAACTGTAGTTAGTTATCGGATGTAGTCTAGACTAAACAGTCCTGAAACACCCAGATCATGCGGTAGAAGTTGGAGACAACTTTAATCTACAGAGTGTAGACAGAGGCATCTACGCAATCGCTGCAGGTGGTGTAGACAGACAGCCTCGTGAAGTACTTTTGAACACGTGTGCCGAAATGTGCCTTGAACAACTAACTTCGACAACCCACACGCAATGGATATATTTTAGACCCTGTACCTAGTGATCATGTTATCATAGCGACGATGTTTACTGAAGTTAATAAATCCATCTAGAAGGTTAGGAGAGTATTTATGCCAGAAAAAGCTGATACGCAGTTGTAACATTCCACTTGAAGCATGACTAGACATCATTTAGTTCGAGCTGGACGGATGTAGAGGACTTAGGGGTATAGACTAAACCGATTGTTAATCGCGCGTTGGAGACGTGTGTACCAAGCACGTGGTCTAAGAACTGGAATTACCCTCCGTGGAATTGATAATAAAATCTGGAGAACGCTGAGGAAACATGGATTGTTGGTGCAACACAGAATGCGCAAATGTCTACGGGCAAATGGTAGTAGAAACTCGTGTGTCCGTAAGAAGATAAATGTGCGAAGAATACAACTACTTCCAACATCATTCCTAGCGAATGATCTTAACGAGAACCCGATAAAATTCTTGTCATACGCAAAATAACCAAGCAGGTCGAGGGATTCTATTCAGCCACTCAGTGACCAGTCTCGTGTGGCAATAGAAATCAGCAAAATGAAACCTGAAAATTTTAATTTCGCGTTTAAAAAATCATTCACGTAGGAGCATCGTAGAAACAGACCGTCGTTTGACTGTCGCATAGACTACTGCATGGAGGACATAGAAATATGCATCTGTAAGGCAGCAGACGAAAGAGCTGAAAACAAATAAGTGGCCAGGCCCAGGTGGAATCTCGATTCGCTTTACAGAGAGTGCTCTGTGGCATCGACCATTTACTTAGCTTGCATTTCTTTTGAATCTCTCACCCAACGCAAGTTATCAAGCGATTGTAATAGGGCGCATGTGACTCTTCTATCCAGGGAGTAACAGATATAACTGTAGACATTTTTATTGGTGACTGAGAACAATAAGCTGAAAAATAATACTTTGGTAATTACTCCCATTTGCAGAATAATAATTGTATCTGTTAGAAGTAGTATGTTTTTAGGTTGGTTAGTGCTTCCAAGTACATGACGCAAGAGCAAGCTACTAACAGGGTATTCGGACAGGCACGCATGTCCGAAACATACCGCATCATTCTTCTTAACAACGCAGGCACTGCAAAATCGGATTTACCCGCCGGTACCAAGCAGCGACTTTCAGCTAAAATATCGACCATGTACAGGAATTACGTAATATACGTAGAAGTACAGGTTGTGACGCAAGAACGATGAAGTATGGAAGATTGAGTCTAGCCCTGGGTCGCCCACGGGCAGCCAAAGTGGTTAAGATGACCGCTCGCGTAAAGCGCAAACCGGGTTAGAGTCTCGGTCCGGCACAAATTTGCATTTCCGTAATTTCCTTGAACAGTTTATGGTTGTTCGTATTCGCCATTGTGAATATACTTCATGCAAGTCATTAATGCTTGATTTCCACTGGGTATCAGAACAGGTTAGCCAAAAGGCAAAAAGTATGTGGTATGCAGATAGAATATCTAAGTCTCAGGATAAAATTAAAACCATATGGTCAGTCGTAAAGGAAGTGGCTGGTCTGCAGAGACAGGTCGAGGATATAGAATCAGTGCGTAGTGGGAATGTCCGTGTTACTGATAAGTCGCATATATGTACAGTATTTAATAATCACTTTCTGAATATAGCAGGTGGATTAAATATAAACCTAGTCCCAACAGGGAATCATATAGCGCTCGTAGAAAAAAGTGTTCCGAGACTGTTACCTGAAATGCTCCTCCATGATACTGACAAGAGGGAGATTGAGTTAATAATTAAATCACTAAAGACCAAGAACTCTCATGGATATGACGGGGTATCTAGCAGAATACTGAAGTATTGTTCCATGTATGTTAGCCCAGTACTTAGCCATATCTGTAACTTTTCCTTTAGGAGTGGTCGGTTACCTGACCGATTAAAGTACTCGGTAGTGAAGCCACTTTATAAAAAGGGAGACATTGATAATGTTGACAATTTTAGACCTATTTCTATGCCATCGGTGTTTGCTAAAGTTATGGAGAGGGTTGTATATACAAGGTTACTGCAGCATTTAAATTCACATAATTTGCTGTCAAATGTACAGTTTGGTTTTAGAAATGGCTCAACAACTGAAAATGCTATAGTCTCTTTTCTCTGTGAGGTTTTGGACGGATTAAATAAAAGGTTGCGAACGTTAGGTATTTTCTTTGATTTAACGAAGACTTTTGACTGTGTTGACCACAAAATATTACTGCAGAAGCTGGAACATTATGGAGTAAGGGGAGTAGCTTACAATTGGTTCGCCTCTTACTTTAAGAACAGAAAGCAGAAGGTAATTCTCCGCAATATTGAGAGTGGTAATGATGTTCAGTCCCAATGGGGCACTGTTAAATGGGGCGTTCCCCAAGGATCGGTGCTGGGGTCACTGCTGTTTCTTATTTATATAAATGATATGCCTTCTAGTATTACAGGTGATTTAAAAATATTTCTGTTTGCTGATGACACCAGCTTGGTAGTGAAGGATCTTGTGTATAATATGAAACATTATCAAATAATGTAGTTCATGAAATAAGTTTGTGGCTTGTGGAAAATAATTTTATGCTAAATCACAGTAAGACTCAGTTTTTACAGTTTCTAACTCACAATTCAACAAGAACTGATATTTTAATCAGACAGAATGGGCATGTTATAAGCGAGACGGAACAGTTCAAGTTCCTAGGCGTATGGATAGATAGTAAGTTGTTGTGGAAAGCCCATGTTCAGGATCTTGTTCAGAAACTAAATGCCGCTTTATTTACCATTAGAACAGTATCTGAAATAAGTGACATTTCAACACGGAAAGTAGTCTACTTCGCATATTTTCATACGCTTATGTCATATGGTATTATTTTTTGGGGTAATTCTTCGGATTCAAAAAGGGTATTTTTGGCTCAAAAACGGGCTGTTCGAGCTATGTGTGGTGTAAGTTCGAAAACCTGTTGTCGACCCCTATTCAATAGTCTGGGAATTTTGACATTGCCCTCACAGTATATATTTTCCTTAATGTCGTTTGTTGTTAGCAATATTAGCTTATTCCCAAGAGTTACCGGCTTTCACTCAGTTAATACTAGGCAGAAATCAAATCTGCATGTGGAATGCACTTCCTTGACTCTTGTGCAGAAAGGAGAGCAGTATTCTGCTGCATCCATTTTCAATAAGCTGCCACAAGAACTCAAAAATCTTAGCAGTAGCCCAAACGCTTTTAAGTCTAAACTGAAGAGTTTCCTCATGGCTCACTCCTATTCTGTCGAGGAGCTCCCGGAAGAGCTAAAAAATTAAGCAAATTCCAGTGTTACATTCTTGATTTTCTTTATTTAAACTAACGACGTGTCGCCTGAATATGTTTCTTTTATTTCATTTTATCTGTTTCTACAATCTACAACTGAATATGATTCTTATATTTCATTTTATCTGTTTCTACAATCGTGTTATAATTTCATGTATTGACTCGTTCCATGACCATGGAGACTTCTCCTTAATGTGGTCCCACGGAACAATAAATAAATAAATAAAATAAATAAATAAATAAATATTTACAGGCGTAGTCCACTTAGTGCTTCAAAAATCATCAGGCAACAAATTACGTGACGTGTTTGCGCGGAGACTGTTCGACGTAGAGAAAAAACACCCAGCACACTGACGTGTGTACACAATAAGGTACCAAGTATAAACAGACCAGCGCTGATACAAGTTAAACCTGATGTAAGGATAAAAAAACTGTCCCACAAAATTAGGGACCAATATTCTTAAAATCGGTGTGCTGCAGAATTCTTGAACACATTCTGAATTGGAATATAATAAATTTTCTTGACACAGGAAAGCTTCTTTCCACAAATCAGTTCGGGTTTACAAAGCATCGCTCATGCGAAACTCAGCTTTCCCTTTTCTCACATGATTTGCTATAAACCATGGACAGCGTGCAAGAAGGAGATTCCACATCCGTTGACTTCAGGAAAGCGTTTGACATGGTGTCCCAATGCAGACTGTTCAGGAATACAGGAGCACACGGTTGAGGTTCCCTGCTATGTGATTCACTCGAAGGCTATAAATAATAGAATCCACTTCATCAGAGATATGGGTAGCATCTGGAGTGCTCCAGGGAACTGTCACAAGACTCCTCTTCTCTATACACATAAATGATTTGGCTTACAGGATGAACAGCAATTTACAGCTGTCTGCTAATGGCGCTTTGGTGTACAGGAATCATCGTCCTTGAGTGACTGTAAGGCATAAAAGATGACTTAGACAGGTTTTCTTGTTTGTATGGTGAATAGCAGCCTGCTGTAAATGTAGAAAAATGTAAGTTATTTCGGATGAGTATAAGAAAAACAATATTGTAATGTCTACATCTATTTGGATACACTGCAAATCACATTTAAGTACCTGGCAGAGGGTTCATCGATACACTTTTATAATTCTCTATTATTCCAATCTCGTATAGCGCGGAAAGAACGAACACATCTTTCAATACGAGCTCTGATTTCCTTACTTTATAATGGTGATAATTTCTCCCTATGTAGGTCGGTGTCAACAAAATATTTTTCCATTCCGTCTCAACGAAAAAAGCCTTCGTTTTGATGATGTCCATCCCAAATTTTGCATCATTACAGTGGCACCCTCTCCCATATTTCCCGGTAGTACAAAACGTGCTGCCCTTCTTTGAACTTTTTCCATGTACTCCGTCAATCCTATCTGGTAAGCATCCCACACCGCGCGGAATTATTCTAAAAGAGAACGGACAAGCGTAGTGTAGGCAGTCTTCTTAGTAGATCTGTTACATTTCCTAAGTGTCCTGCCAATAAAACGCAATCTTTGGTTTGCCTTCACCACAAAATTTTCTATGTGTTCCTTCTAATTTAAATTGTTCGTAACTGTAATTCCTGGGTATTTAGTTGAATTTACGGCCTTAAAACTTGACTGATTTATCGTGTAACCGAAGTGTAACGGATTCCTTTTAGCACTCATGTGGATGAACTCACACTTTTCTTATTTAGGGTCAACTGCCAATTTTTGCTCCTTACCGGTATCTTCTCTAAATCGTTTTGTAATTTTTTTGATCTTCTGATGACTTTACTAGCTGATGAAAGACAGCGTCATCTGCAAAAAACCTAAGAAGACCTCTCATATTGTCTCCCAAATCATTTATATAAATAAGGAACAGCAAAGGACCTATCACACTACCTTGGGGAACGCCAGAAATCACTTCCGTTTTACTTGATGACTTTTCGTCAGTTACTACGAACTGTGATCTCTCTGACAGGGAATCACGAATCCAGTCACACAAATGATATGACACTTCACAAGAACTCAATTTCACTACAAGTCACTTGGGTGGTACAGTGTCAAAAGCCTCGCAGAAATCCAGTAATACGGACTCAATCTAAAATCCCTTGTCAATAGCACTCAAAACTACATGCGAGTAAAGAGCTATTTAATATATTCACGTCGATTAAATATCCAGGCATATTGTTGCAAACTAATATGGTATGGAATGAGCACGTCAGGTTGATATTCGCAAAGGCGAATGGTCAACTTCGTCTCATGGGGAGAAATTTGGGATAGTGAACTTCACATATAAAGAAGACTGTATATAGAACGCTAGTGCGATCCAACTTGAGTACTGCCCCAGTGTCTGGGGTCCTCACTAGGTAGGATTATAGGCAGACATCGAAGCAATTCAGAAATGTGCTACAACATTTGTTGGCGGTACATTCGATCGGTACACAAGTACTCACATCAAAAAGTTTGGCATCATCTCGGTTCCGAGAGTTTCGGAACCTGTACAGAAAATTGGAGTTGAGATCAACATAAACATCATTTACGCCCTTTTTATTGCTCATGAAAACCGGACATAGCATATTGTACCACCATACAGCGAGACCTTCAGACGTGATTGTCCAGATTGCTGTACACGCCGGTACCTCTAATGACCAGCGGAACGTCCTCTTTCATTGACAAACGCCTGTATGCGTCGTGCCATACTATCCACAAGTTAACCAAGGCACTTTTGGTCCAGATTGTCCCACTCCTCAACGACGATTTGGCGTAGATCCCTCAGAGTGGTTTGTGGCTCACATCGTCCATAAACAGCCCTTTTCAAGTTATCCCAGGCATGTTCGACAGTGTTCATTTCTGGAGAACATGCTGGCCACTCTAGTCGAGCGATGTCGTTATCCTGAAGGAAGTCATTCACAAGATGTGCACGATGGGCAGCAAATTCTCGTCCATGAAGACGAATACCTCGCCAATATGCTGCCTATATGGTTGAACTACCGGTCGGAGGATGGCATTCACGTATCGTACAGATGTTACGATCCCTTGACCACCTCGGCGTGTGTCGGCCTAACTTAATGCCACCCAAAAACAGTAGGGAACCTCCACCTTGCTGCACTCGCTAGACAGTGTGTCTAAGGCGTTCAGCCTGATCGGGTTGCCTCCAAACATGTCTCCGTCGATTGTCTAGTGGAAGGCATATGTGATACTCATCGGTGAAGAGAACGTGTTGCCAATCCTGAGCGATCCATTCGGCAGGTTGTTGGGCCCATCTGTACCGAGCTGCTTGGTGTCGTGGTTGCAAAGACGGACCGCACCATGGACGTCGGGAGTGAAGTTGTGCATCATGCGGCCTATTGAGCATAGTTTGAGTCGTAACACGACGTCCTGTGGCTGCACGAAAAGCTTTATTCAACACAGCGGCGTTGCTGTCAGCGTTCCCCCGAGCCATAATCCGTAGGAAGTGGTCATCCACTGCAGTAGAAACCCTTGGGCGGCCTGAGCGAGTAATGTCATCGACAGTTCCTGCCTCTCTGTATCTCCTTCATGTCCGAACATCCGCGCTTTGGTTCACTCCGGGACGCTTGAACACTTCTCTTGTTGAGAACCCTTCCTGGCACAAAGTAACAATGCGGACGCGATGTGTTGACCGTCCAGGCATGGTTGAACTACAGGCAACACAAGCCGTGTAACTCCTCCCTGGTGGAATGACTGGAACTGATCGACTGTTGGACCCCCTCCGACTAATAGGTGTTGCTGATGCATGGTTGTTTACATCTTTGGGCGGGTTTGGTGACTGCTCTGAACAGTCAAATGCATTGTGTCTGCAGTGCTTAGGCACCGATGACGTCAGCAGTTTGGTCCCATAAGACCTTACCAAAAATTTTCAAATTTATCTCATTTCTTCGGCACCATTCTTCGCAATATTTATCTATGGAGCACGACAACACGTTAGCAGGAAATTACTTGCCCACAACCATTGAATTTGAGGAAACCTGAATAAACGTCGCGCTTTAATATGCTATTATGAGGCAATCTATTTTCTTGTGGTTTGAAGTAATATATTGGAATCTTCGCTGTCTACCTCTTTGAGATAGCCATATTTAGATATCTAACAGCTTCCATAATATTTTTTGTATCTGTATACAACGTGCGTAAATGGAGCATAAATCATATGAAAGTACTATACTTCGTATTCAGCAGATAAAATCATCTGCCACACACATTACACCATAGGCGACTTTCCTGTAATTTCCTTTCTATCTTTTGGCTTGAAGCTGCCACAACATAATCCACACTGTCGGTGTTGAAAATTTGCTGCTGTCTTCAGACTGCCGAATATTCATTTGCATTTATATCTCGCACATAGTTTGAAATTTCCTGTTACTAATTATATACACAATACGTATTTCTACACATGAAAGGCAGATTAAAAACCCATGTCCATGTCTGAGGCAGGAGTTGAACCGAACGCTCCACTTTCCACGCTGAGACCTCACGGAAATTCTCTCGTTAAGACCCATTTCTGAAACCAAAAACCCTTGGCCTTTTGAATTACCTGTGAAACAAGACAATGTCCATTCCTTTTTGTGTACTATATGTACGGTTTTCACGTCGTATCTCAAAATACTGGTGTTCTAGTCTGCCTGACAGTCGCTCTGTGAATGCGCGCATGGTCAGGTATGCCATTCAGCAGCTGGTTTGTAGTTCTACCTATCATTTGGACACGAACAGTCTCATAGGTTAGTTGATTTTCATTTGCAATTAAGCATTTATAATTAAGAATGAATAAAAGCAGTTCATATAATTTTGCATAGACAGCTTACATGTTACGGCACGTGTTAAGCAACAATTATCAGTAAGACACACGTAATGTAATTGAAAATACGTGCATTGCACCACCTAAATATGGTATCATCACGAACAAAGGATGTTAGAATACTTTCTGGCTCTTCACATAATGATTTTTGTTATGTGTATAACACTACACACAGGACTGAGAATTTTCTCATTATTTGTCCATTGACAGCTTCATACGCTATAAATATGATTATCTCCTCGAGACTGTGTAAAGATCCAGCCGTTTTCACAGACATGAGAAAAGTGTCTTCAAAATTTTGTTACTATGAGAAAATATTCCACATTTGTATCACACAATCTCAGTCAGCTACAAACACTACCAACGACCAAAATAATCTCTGAGTTAATATCGTTTGTTTGGTTAAGTGTTGGCGGCACTCAGTTACTGGAGCGCTTGGATTCGAGTCCCCATTCGACTGCAATGCTGTAGGCATTCCATGGTTTTCCTAGATTACTTATGACGATGGGATGGGATTATTCTTTTGAAACAGTCTGCTTTCTTCGACATACTCGTCAAATACAGGAATGGGCTCTGTACCTGTTGACCTGAACGTCTACGGGATCTTAAGCTCTAACCTTCGTTTACATTTGATATTCATTTAAAATTTAATATTCTGCGTAATTTGCTAAATACCAGGCTGAACGTTGATTCAACTATAGTTTGGTAAATTAAATATGCTCCAAATTCTTTGGTTAGCACATAACACACATTATGAGTTGCGTAAAATGATGCTGGTGTTTATTGTGGTTTGCTTTCCTTTCCGGGAGTACGTCTTCCGGATTATATAGAACCTGGTTACATAAATCGAATATTCTGAAGTTCTGAGTTCTAATAGCTACGAATATTCTCATCACAGAGGGGACAGAACAGACCCTAAAAAGAAAAACTGTGGTTAAAGCAAGTAATATGTACACTCAGGTGCAGAAGTTCCCTAACATGCATATTCTGGAGAGATATACAAGAAACGCAGGTTTGCTAAAATCTAAAAAAACCAGCAGCTAATAAACCGGAGAAGTATTAACATACCAAAACCAGAAACTGATGACGAAGATAGCTGGAATAAGACGAAAACTGTCATAATCACGAGACTGTCATCAGAATATAACTGCGAAGAGAAACTTGTCACTGCTGCTTATCCTATGATGACGTCAGTTAATGTTTAGAAAACTTTGCCTTGAACAAAATTTCAAGCAGCGTCAAAAATGCTGCATAGTCATTCATGAAAATGGAGGCTTATTTTACATCGAATAAGCATCAGTCTGGATTCTCGTAGATTGAAAATAAAAGCTGTGTGCATGTTTAGTGAAATATAAGCAAAAATAAAAGCAGAAAAGAATTTTTAATAAAAACGAGCGCAAATGGCATTAATGTATCGGTAGGCTGGCAGGAAGGCAGCGCGCGGAGCCATTTGTATCGTGCACAGAATATCCAGCTCAAAGCGCTCTCATTTCACGCCGTTTTGACTTCCTAGCTGTAATGAACTCGGTGACCCACACTACTAAATTCTCTCTTAAATGCCTTATTTACGAACTAAATCAAGTTAACATAGGACATTTAAGCCTGCGCATTTCAGTCTTTTAAGCTGCGGCGGCTTCAAGTTTCGTTTACTGATGGGGAATGGAAAGAAGAGCTCCCTTACGCTCTAAACGTAATGAATTACACTTAAATATTGAAATACAAGAAACTTTGCGTAAGTAGGGTGTGTTAACTTAATCTGTATGATATGGAATCCATGCAATATATCCTGAAATACTTTTAGTAACACGTGGGCTTTGGTACTGTATTGATAAATGAATGTTCACCCCGCAGCTCCTTTTAAGTCAATGGTGTCAGGTCTGTGTCTATGGTTCAGAAAATCTCAGGGGATTTCAATCGCTATTCCCATAATTAACCAAGTAGCGTGTTTGGAGGCTTCCTTTAACAAGGCCATCCATGATTAAGTTGCCCAAACGTTTTTTTCCTGCTTCAAAACTATTGAATTAAACGCGAAACATTTGTAGCGAAATTAAATCAATGAAAATGTAACGATCTGAAATCATATCGTGTCATACCGTTCTGAAATTTAAAAAAAAACTGTAGCATAATGAATATCTTGTGACAAATGAAAATGAGTACCACACCGGGACTGCTGGCAAAAAGCAAGATGTATAGGTTCTTGTACGGATCAAGGGCAGAACTTGTCACAACATATTAATTTCCTTAGAAAAAAGTGGTCCAACTAAAACATTCATATTAGTTTACGTACTACACGAATATGTAATAAAAATGGGGGTTCCTATTTAAAAAAAACGCAGTTTGTTGTGTCTAGACAAGACAGCCTAGACACAATGAGAGGAAGCCGAAAAGCACGCGCTAAGCCAAAGCAGGGTGCGTGAGGTCTGAAACAGGATACGTAATGAATGCTATAAAGAAAAGTACGTAGCTTCTGGAATACTTAACTTTAATCCATCCTTTTGGTACATCTGGAGATTGTGGCGATACAAATGAGACTCTTTAGATACATGCAATGTTACTAAAGGGGCCTTGCTAGGTCGTAGCCATTGACTTAGCTGAAGGCTATTCTAACTATCTGCTCAGCAAAGGAGCGAGGCTTCGTCAGTGTAGTCGCTAGCAAAGTCGTCCGTACAACTGGGGGGAGTGCTAGTCCGTATCTCGAGACCTGCCTTGTGGTGGCGCTCGGTCTGCGATCACACAGTGGCGACACGCGGGTCCGACATGTACTAATGGACCGCGGCCGATTTAAAACTACCACCTAGCAAGTGTGGTGTCTGGCGGTGACACCACACAGTTGATATCCGTTTGGCCATCTAGCGGGCCAACCATAGCGCCATCTGGTTTCCCCCTTCAAGCAAGACAGGTATCGTTATCTGTTTTTTTTTTTTTCGTTTGACGTTTAGTTCGTGAGATATTTGACCCGGTCACGATCAATGGACCATCCTGTATTTGTAACAGTATGAGAACCAGTATACTAACAAATGCCGTGAAATGGTATCGCATCTGATGTTAGCAGTACAATATATAACAAGACACCAATTATTTAGGTTGTACAGATTGAAACCACTATAATGGCAGTGATTTTAATGTGTGCCTATCTTCCTTTACTGCAGATAGGAAAACGAAACCATGGGTTACTATGCGTGTTGTGTACATTAACCACGACTTTGAGAATGCCACGTGGAAAACGGTTATCATTAATGAAGAAGAAAAAATTGGTGCATAAAAGGAAATGAGATTGTGTCATCATCAAATCGCCAAGAAGTGGAACGTTCAAGTATAGCGATTGGTAATTTCGATAGATTGGGCGCACGTTATTGACAGAAAGGAAAATATGGGACAAGTAGAAGTTTATTTGAGGCACTGAATCTGTTCCTTTTGCACAAATCAAGGGCCACAAACCCTTATTCTTCTCATCTGGTTGCTGATTTACAGGGAACTGAAATATAATGTTTCAACAAGTTAATACATCTGTACATGTTTCTGCTACTACCACAAACTGGTTTATCAATGTCCTAGCTCTGGCCTGCATGTAACCCGGATATGAGCCCCGTGGAAATCCTTTGTGGAACACTTGTAAAGCATATTTATCGCAATGGAAGACAATTTGAGGGTGCATTTGACCTGAAAAGGGAGTGACAAGCATATTGGGTGACAATTTCACACCAACAACTATAAACCCTAACAAAACCAATGCCGAAGAGTATTTTGAAGTAATCAGGAACAAAGGAAGTTGGACAAAGTACTAACAATACAGTAACACAACAGCACAGTTTTTGTCTTTATATTAATATCCATTAAGGAAAGGCAGACACCTAATTTTGTTACTCGTTCTATGAAAAAAACTATGTAATTTCGTCGAGATTGTTTGTGCCCTTATGTATATTCTACTTTCATAATGAATTCCATACACTACACTACAGACATGCGATAAGTGCAGTGAAAGTTGCTGTGTGAACATACTCAACATATACACATGGAACACGAAGAATAGTGTAAAAAAACAGAAAAACACAGTGAGTAAAGAATAAAATGAAAACAGTTCGTAGTAATAAGTAAAGCATGAATAATGTAATCGAGAAATTCATGATTACATACACCGTTTGATAAAAAGGTGAAGCATACAGAAGATATGGTCGGACGTCAGTGTAGCTTCATACACGTAAGCGTCATTACTGGGTATGTACCTGATTAGAGTTGTCATTCTCTGTTGAAGGCAGAACTATTACGAAGTTGTTTCACTTTTGTTCCTATTTAATATGTTACTGTTGCGTACATAGGTCCATGTAGTCAGCGCGTAAACAACTTTCCCACCAGAGCGCGCCCCGCTAAGCACAACAGCGCAGGCGCAGCGCTCGTCCGTCTCCGCAGTACGAGATGGCGCTGCCTTTGAGACAGACCAGATCCGCGTATTAATATGTAATGCAGCCAATGAGATTGCTGCTAATGTAGAACTATTTCTCCTCGCAGATCACACTCGTGCAGTGATACCTGAACGCGCGAGGTATTATAACGAGTGTACAGGCCTCCGATTAGTCAGTCTGCATTTGTCTACACCAGTCTGTACCAGTCTGCATTGGTCTGTACCAGTCTATAGTCAAGTTTCGGTCTGCACCTAATAAGATTACGATATTCCTGTACATAGCCATGAAGATAAATGAATAGACACTTTGTCAAGTATCAGAGATATGTGAGAATAAGATTAACGTACCAAGACCAAAGGAACTTGAGATTTTCAATTGTAAACAGCATCCAGAATCAAGTTACATAATGTCTATGCTCTTTATTATTTTAATAAATGTGTGTTAAAATTAATCAAGTTCTGTTTAAAGTTGGTCACCGTCAATCTGCTACTGTAAGTGTGCAAGTGGCATTTCTATCGTCTGACCTAATGGCAGAAGATAAACACGGCACGATAAGACCACAAGACATATTGCTGACACTCGCCTACTTCGTTAGAGTGACAAGTCAAATAATCTGATGGTGTGTGTACCAAAGGTCTTACAGTACGCACATCACAGTTACCATGCCTGGCAGGAAAAAGAAGGGGGGTGAACTGAGTGAGTTATTGAGTGATCCCGTTTTGCCTTAATGAGTGATCCTGTTATCAATATCTGAAAGGTTTTCAAATGAGCGTATTGGGGGTCTCCATTTGGCCAGCTGGTATAATCGTGCAGTACCCAGTTGTATAAGGCATTTGGATATGACAGTGGCCTGATGTTGAACTGCGTGGGAACGTGACGGCAGACATACTTGTCTCCAAGGGTCCGGTGGACCACGTTGACCACCACAAGGGCAATCCCCATATTTTGCTCCAAACAAATCGTAACACCTCCATATCTGGGCCTGCCATCAGGGAACAAGTAATTAGCTCCTGCCATATTCCTGATTAGATTAGATTAGATTTACTTTCATTCCAGTTGATAAATAGTGAGGAGGTCCTCCAGGATGTGGAACATGTCAGAAAAACAACAATACATGACAAATATTTACAACTAAAACCAATAAGCTAATGTACCATTCCACAGGTCCCAAGTGGGATGATCATCATTTTTTAATGAACACTAAGAGTCGTTTTACAAATACTAATGCACTGAATTTAAAATAAAAAAGTTTTTTATTTATTTATAAGGTAATAAACATGTAATACAACTACTGTAATACTTATTTACAATGAACACATTACTGAACTGAAATGGTGCAGAAGTTAGATTATACTTACACACACACACACACACACACACACACACACACACACACACATACACACACACACACACACAAACACACAAATTTTCAATGAACACATTACTGCACTGAAATTGTGCGGAAGTTATGTCGTACTTATATACAAATCAGTTGGTTTTACTAAGAAATTCATCAATGGAGTACAAGGAGTTGGTCTCCAATAAATCCTTTAGGCTTCTCTTAAACTGAATTTCATTATTTGTTAAGCTTTTTATGGCTGCTGACAAGTTATTGAAAATGTGTGATCCTGAATAATGCACACCTTTTTGTACAAGACTAAGTGACTTTAAATCCTTGTGAAGATTATTCTTATTTCTAGTATTGATTCCATGAATTGTGCTGTTGGTTTGAAAAAGTGATATATTTGTAATGACAAATTTCATTAAGGAATAAACATATTGGGAAGCAGTAGTTAGTATCCCTAGTTCCCTAAACAGGCTTCTGCAGGATGTTCTTGAGTTCACACCACATATAACTCTTACTGCACGTTTTTGTGCCCGGAAAACTTTAGCTTGGTTTGCTGAATTACCCCAAAAAATAATCCCATATGACATTATGGAATGAAAGTAAGCATAGTATGCCAGCTTTTTCATTTTTATATCCCCTATGTCTGACAAAATTCGCATTGCAAACAGAGATTTGTTAAGACGCTTCAGCAGTTCTGTGGTGTGCTCCTACTAGTTGAATTTATTATGAAGCTGTAATCCCAAGAATTTAACACTGTCCACGTCTTCTACCTTCTTGTCATCGTATGTTAGACATATACTCTTGGGATACCCCTTACAAGTTCTGAACTGCATGTAGTGTGTTTTCTCAAAGTTTAGTGACAAAGAATTGGCTAGGAACCAGTGATTAATGTCCACAAATATTTTATTGGCTGATCTTCCTAAGACTACACTTGATTTGCTATTTATTGCAATGTTTGTATCATTGGCAAACAAAGCAAACTTGGCATCTGGTAATGTTACTGATGAAAGGTCATTGATATACACAAGAAAAAGTAAGGGGCCCAAAATGGAACCTTGCAGGGCCCCACATGTAATTAGTTCCCAGTTGGATGATGCCTGATAGCTTGATACATGTCTCTTTCCTAATAACACCCTTTGTTTCCTGCCAGAGATATAAGATTTGAACCATTTTGCAGCATTTCCTGTTACGCTATAATATTCTAGTTTACTTAAAAGGATATTGTGATTTACACAGTCAAATGCCTTTGACAGATCACAAAATATACCAGTTGCCTGCAATTTTTTGTCTAATGAATTAAGCACATTTTCACTGTAAGTGTTGATAGCCTTCTCAATATCAGAACCTTTTAGAAATCCAAACTGTGACTTTGACAGTATATTATTTGAGATAAGATGGTTATAAAGATGACTGTTCATTACTTTTTCGAAAATTTTTGAGAATGCTGGCAACAGTGAAATTGGACGGAAATTTGATGCTATTTCTTTATCTCCCTTCTTAAACAGTGGCTTAACTTCAGCATATTTCAGCCATTCAGGAAATATTCCACTGATAAACGACTGGTTACACAGATAGCTTAATATGTTACTTAGCTCAGAATCACATTCTTTAATTAACTTTGTTGGTATTTCATCATACCCACTAGATGTTTTTGATTTTAAAGATTTTATGATGGACGTTATTTCTGTTGGGGTAGTGAGGGTCAAATTCATATTATGGAAGTTACTTGAAATGTCTGGTCTAAGGTAATCCATAGCAGCATCTACCGAACATGACAATCCCATCTTTTCAGTAACAGTTATAAAATGTTTGTTAAAAAGTTCTGCAACACTATACACATCTGTCACCAATGTATCATTTACTCTTAATGCTATTTGTTCCTCTTCATGTCTGGTTCTACCAGTCTCCTCCATCACTATATCCCATATTGTCTTTCTTTTGTTATCTGACATGACTATCTTTTCCTTGTAATATATTTGCTTTGACATCCGTATTATAGTCTTTAATATTTTGCAGTATTTCTTATAATGTGCTATAGCATCAACATTGGAAATGTTTCGGATTGACAGATACAGTTTTCTTTTTGTTTTACAACATACCCCTATTCCTCGAGTAATCCATGGCTTCTTTGTAGACTTTGCTCTAACCTTGGTAAATTTTGGGGGAAAGCAGTGTTCGAATAAGGTAAGCACTTTATTAGCAAAAATGTTTTATTTTTCATTCCTGCCATGAGCACTGTAAACATCAGTCCAGTGAATGTCTCTAAGGAGTGTCCTAAAATAATCAATTTTTGGCTTACTGATTACCCTCTTGAGCTCAGATTTAACAGATTTTATATCCTGTTCAGTATTATCATTTAACAGAAGTAACTGCATGTCATGGTCTGAGAGGCCATTGACTATTGGTTTTGTAATATAATTTTGTTCATTGGACTTTTCTATAAAGGTATTATCAATGGTTGTTTGTGAGCAAGTGGCTATCCTAGTGGGGAACTTTACAGTGGGAATTAAGTTGAATGATAGTGTTACTAACTCAAATAAGTTCTTATTGGGAGAGTCTTTAAGGAAATCTACATTGAAATCACCAGCAACCACTATTTCTTTGTTTTTGGTTGTTAAATGGGCCAGTACAGCTTCAAGGTGGTTTACAAACAGATTAAAGTTACCTGCAGGTGCTCGATATACACTTCATATTATGAAGGATTTTTTGTGAAAATCTAATTCTGTTGCACACGCTTCCATACGCTGTTCTAGGCAAAATTTATGAATGTCTATGTTCTTAAATTTATGACAGTTCCTGATGAATGTGGCAACTCCTCCTTTCTCCATTTCTGATCTACAAAAGTGAGATGCTAACCTAAACATTGTAACACTTAAAAGTTCTATACCAGTGGTCACATGATGTTCAGAGAGGCAGATTATGTCAGCTGGGTTTGAAGACTCTAATTCATCTATGCAGATAGTTAATTCATTAATTTTATATCTGAGCCCTCGAATATTTTGATGCAATAAAGATAGCTAACATTTCACATTGACTGAGTTAAAATTGGGTGGAGTTAAAATATCTGCTGACAGTTGAAAATTCTTAACCAATGGCTGTTTATGCTGATGTAATAAGCTGGAATTGTGTTTTTTGATTTCTTTCTCAAACTGAAGGTTTGTCTCAGTTCTAACCTCTCTTAAAATTTGCTTTCTTTCTGTCCTCCCTACCCTAAAAAAGGGTCTTTTCTGAATCCTATAACCACTGGTATTTTACCACTCATGACAGTGCCTCCCCCCTTTAACTTTCCTGCTATTTCCCCAGCCAATTTACCCTTCCCATGCCTAGTATAATCCCACCTACTGAGAGAATCAACATGAACCACACCAATGTGTGACCCCGCACCCGACAGGAGCAGCCATTCCAGCACCAATTTAACTCTCTTGACAGAAGAGTTCAAATGAGGTCGGTCATGGCGCCCAAGAACAGATACAAACTCAACACTAGTATGCTTCGATGCTGATGCAATCTTCGCCAGGTCACACTCTATACTGTACCCAGGATCTCTGTCAATACTGTTACCTGCCCCACCCACTATAACCACGGTGTCTTCCTTAGTGAAATCTTTGCAAAGTGATCCTAAATCCTCTGTCACCTGCTCCAGACCAGCACTAGGTTTAAAAAAATTGGTGACCTGGTATTCTGATCCTAGTTCATCCTGCAAAAGTTGGCCAACACCTCTTCCATGGGAACTACCTAACAACAACACTTTCTTTCTCTTTACTGATTTCCCTACATTCTTACTTTTCAATTTGCTGCTGAAAGTTTGTTGTGCCCTGTCTACACCTGCAACTGCTGAGTTACACTGCAACATTGGTCGGAAACTAGCAGCAGCTAAGCTAGTCCCTTGCACCGTTAACACCACAACACAAATGACTGCATTTGGAGTCATGCCGTAATTGCGAAGCATGAACTGCTCCCAAAAGGCGTCACATGTGTCCAATGATGAGTCGCAGTTCTGCACTACCCCATGTGCGCAGCTTGGGCTTACAGGGTCTGAGAACTAACGTGCTTCTGTAGGTAAGGCGATAGGAATAACCCCTCTTTGGAATCCAATACTTTGGCAACTGAATAAAGGCTCATTACGACTCATTCTGGAATGTTGGTTGCATGTGTAGTTCTTTCATTCTTCTGCTGTATGCAGGCAGTCACTGCACAGTCATCACGGAGTTGGCTTCACATAACTCATTGTAGATTATCATCCTTTCCAATTCATCTGAACTGTCCAATCTTTGCTGAGGTATTCGCAGTTTACGTTGGTATTTATCAATGTTAACAATTGATTTTTGCTCATTTCCAGCATTACATATGACCAAACCTATCCTGTAATAATTTTTTACCGCCGGCCAGGCTGGCCGAGCGGTTCTAGACGCTACAGTCTGGAACCGTGCGACCGCTACGGTAGCAGGCTCGAATCCTGCCTCGGGCATGGATGTGTGTGATGTCCTTAGGTTAGTTAGTTTTAAGTAGTTCTAAGTTCTAGGGGACTGATGACCTCACAAGTTAAATCCCATAGTGCTCAGAGCCATTTGAACCATTTAATTTGTTACCCATTTGTCGGGGATTAATGTGTTTAATTTCATTTTGAGAAGAACACCCTATTTGTTACCTTTCGTATGGTGCAGCACTGATGTCCCATGGTTCCTAGGGCCTCCCCCGTCCCGTTAGTTATCCATTGCACATCACCTGCGTCGTTAAACTAGAGTGTCTTGAAGGCTCAGTCGTACCCTCATATAAAGAAGTGGCAACGCTTGCACAGAACGGCGGTTACTTGGGACATTTTGGACAGTTTGATCTGCTTTATAATCTTTTGTAAATTGACTTACTGAAATATTTAAATCTGGTTGAATATGTAGCACCAATGCGATGAAGTTTTTAATGAATTCTAATTTCAACTTCTATAATCAGCAGACATTCATGAATAATTTTAGTTAAGTTTCTTTCACATATAATTAATCACTGTACGTTCCTTGCAGCATTTTTGATCGTGTGGTAGTTTGTATTGGTCTATCTTGATGTGAATAATGGCACTGAAATCTGCATTGTATTTTTGGAGGTTAATTGTTGAAAGTTGTTAGAGATTGTAAATGTGATGCTTTTGTAGTGTAACGGAATTAGTGGCATTTTTTCTGTTTCGCTTTTTTCTTTTCGAAGATCCGGGGTGGTTAAAGTATTAGAATTCTTTATAGCTCATATGGACACAAACAAAGAGTTTAGTTAGGTTGAGTACAGTGGGACGAGATTCTGGCAATCTGGAGAGTGTAGATAGTGGGTTTAATATGGAGATTCAGAAGGCTAGTGTTACCGAGCTGCACGATGGTAGCTTACATAAGATTGGCAGCTGAAATTTCGGTCTGACAGGAGCGCAAGCTAATGGTGGCGGCTTAAGGCCCAAACCAGTAATAAACAAAAACTATGGGGTAGCTTCGCAGCATACTGCAGAACCCGCTGCAAGAGTACACAAGAAAACGGCCCCTAGCATCGTACGTCGTTAATGGACGTCGCCATCTCCGATTGCATTCCATTTGTAAGCACATTTATTAAAACTATTCAAAAAGGCTGATTAGAAGAGTCAAAAGAATGGTGAACAGAGCTAAAGGAATTATGGTGAGTTCCAAAAACTTAGTAAGGTGAGTTATGAGCAAAGAGAAGAAAATACGGGACATTTCGTGACCATAGATAAAAAAATTCATGCCTAGAGTAAACAGGTCCAGTTCAGTTTGACAAAGAAAACTGATGAGGGATCATCTAAGAAGAGATTATAGATGTGCAAACAAATCGCGAAAGGTATATGATGTGATTCTTCAGTTTATCCGGGCGTATTTTTTGCTCGAACAATCCACGGGTATACTGCCGGTTCATAGTGTCCTACCGGCACAATATTTCGGCGATCAGACATGTCGCCACTATGAACCGTCAGTATACCCGTGGACTCTTTAAGCAAATCGCGAAAGACTTAGTATGTGGCAAGATGAAGAAGCAGAATAAATGAGGATCATTAGCTGTGTGCAAATCACTATACGTGAGCAAACTGGACAGCGAGTGTCCTTATTACAAGAAGGGGGCCACAATATGTCATGATGAGAATAGTAATGTGGATGGTGGATTGTGTTGTAATGTGCAGTGTGATAGAACCGCTAAAGTCAATGTAAGGGATCATAAAGAGATAAAATAATTACCTCAGTTCATGGGAATACGGGAGAATATTAATCGTCGGAACCGAGGAGCACTGATTTAACTGCAACGAGATAAGCGATGCAGCAGTAGTTGAAGTTCAAGTGGTTCAAATGGCTCTGAGCACTATGGGACTTAACTAATGTGGTCATCAGTCCCCTAGAACTTAGAACTACTTAAACCTAACAAACCTAAGGACATCACACACATCCATGCCCGAGGCAGGATTCGAACCTGCGACCGTAGCGGTCGCGCGGTTCCTGGCTGTAGCGCCTAGAGCCGCTTGGCCACTCTGGCCGGCTGTAGTTCAAGTGACAGTGCGAAAGAAGCAGAACCGGGCATGACTGAGGAAGAGAAGATACGAGAGGAGGAAGAATGAGCACTCAGACTGACAGACTTTGTCGCATTAAGGGTGCACAGGTTCAGTCATCTGTTCACCCTGGAATAAATTCCCAATGCTGCAATGATGATGAGAGGTGCAGAAACCTATTCTCGGTACCCTAATATTCACTTATCCCTGATCCGTCATACAGTCTGCATCCATAGAGCTAGATCGATCAGTTATGGGATGCACTATCACTTTTGTGACATCATGCGCTGAAGATTAATTTTATATACAGATACATCCGTGAAGAGAAACCACAGCATCCATGTGACTGAACACGGGAGACAGTAAAACTTGTAATGTGTTCGGGCATGCAGTTCTGGATGAATATTCGTCTAAGGCGATCCAGGTTCCCGTAAAACTAACGATCCTGATAACGGAAACATACAGCAATTCGACGTACCAGAAGCCAGTACAGTATTTCAAGGAAGTGGCCCACCAGAATCAGTTCTTGGACGTGCAGCTGACAAAGTGGCGGCATCGACTCCAGCATGAAATTACTATTGCTGGAAGAAACATGTAGGATATGAAAATACTTCAGAATTTACTACAAGAACTACGTTACGACCATGGTGCAGTATCATGACAACCCGTGCATTTTGTACAAAATAATTTTCGACTGAAGAGGGCAAGACGTGATAATCATAGCCAAGCAACCACACAGGTTAAACGGTTCTCGGTGGAACAGAGAGATGCTGCTATGGCGGTAACCACGTTATGAGCGAGATTAACGGTGGTACGATGAAAGAAAGGACGATGGTCGATTTTGGGGGCAAGCGGTGGTATTATAGTTCTGCAACGCTAATCCCCAGTGTAACTAACGGAACAGTGAAGAGAATGACGGGCGAAGAAACTGACTAGCAGCGTCTGCGGCGGATTTCCCCAAGTAAATATTATGTCTACCCAGAGCCTTGCTTACTAACTGTACTGAACTTCGGAAAACATTATCACAAGAGGAAAATAAAAAGGAGAGTATTGCCGATTATTTCTCCAAATTTAAGTGGCAGAATGGTAACACGTATATTAGACCATGGGATCGAAGTCTCGCTACTTGAATAATTGTATCAGGTATGCGACCAGAAAAAGTGATGACCAGTATCGAATGAAAGTACGTGAATCTGTAATCAGCTAAAGTGCCAAAGTGAAAGAAGAAGTTAGGGCTGGTTTTGAATGTCAGTCACAAATGTTCAGCGCGAGTTTTAGTTGTTCAAAATCTTGCTCTGAAAACAATCTTACAGCTCAGCATGTTAAAGAAATGCAAAACAGGTTTGCACCACAATGAATGATTTACTGTGGTGTGAGTGAATGACTGAATGTCAAATTAAAATTCAGATACGACACAGACAAACCAGGAGAAGGGAAATTTTGTGCATTGGGACACCTAGTAACTAACGACGATAACCCCATAACGTTAGGTCACGAGTATGAGTTAAGAATGAGTTAGAATGAGTGCAGTTTGGGGTTACACGTCATCTACATCTACGTGATTTCTCTGCTATTCACAATTAATTGCCTGGCAGAGGGTTCAATGAACCACCTTCAAGATCGTTCCACTCCCGAACGGCGAGCGGGAACAAATAAAAGCAATGCTTTGACATGTTTCCCAAAACAGGGACACTAACAATAATTAAAAGGCAATTTAAGCTGGTGGGGCTTCTACGATTTATTTTGAATTGGATTCCACATTGAGGGCACATATTTACTGACACAGGAGTTACTTGAGGCCACGTAAGAGAGACCGTCAACGATCACATGAAGCATACGGAACACCAGCAGGACTTTGTACACAAAAGAAGCTTTGATGGCAGAGTGATAAAAATGTCGTGAAGTATTTTGTATTTTCTGAATCATTTTAAAAATACAAAATACATTTCAAACAGTATTTTGCACAAAGCACAAAGTACTTTTACTGAAATGTTATTTTAGCTACAAAACACAAATATGTATCGAGCATTTTCATTATACATACTGTAACTTCAAATACGTCAAATCATGCTGTCGACAGGGTCTACAGGAAAACTATCTTCGGGATGGAGGAACCAAATTCGACAGTAGAAGAAAAGAGAATGATGTGCGAAAGCTAAATCTTTCAGTCACAACAAGTGAGAACGATGATAATAATGTATGCCAACGTGAAAACTACACAGACCAACAAAGATACTCTGCAGGATACGCCTTTGAGATAATCAGGACAACCCTACGTGATCTAGTGGTAAGGAGAAATTGTTCGAGAAATAATGGTATATATGAAATAATTTTTGCAAGGTAATGAGGTGTTGAGTTTTGTCGGTATTGTTTGTGAGTTTTGTGGTATGTTACAGTGAGACGAGTGTGCCATAACAAATTAGTAAGTTACCTACCTAATAATGAGAGCTGGACATTACCAGGAAAATGGCGCTGCATTCCGGAACCGCGGGACTGCTACGGTCGCAGGTTCGAATCCTGCCTCGGCCATGGGTGTGTGTGATGTCCTTAGGTTCGTTAGGTTTAAGTAGTTCTAAGTTCTAGGGGACTTATGACCTAAGATGTTGAGTCCCATAGTGCTCAGAGCCATTTGAACCATTTGAACTATGTGATCACTACACTGAGCGATTTCGGCTATGTCGCTGTTTTCAAATAGGTCTGAAGACTAAAATTTTATAAAATCACTGTGATATGGTATAGTTGCTTCTTGAGGAAATATGATATCTACGTCAGCAGTACAGAAATATTGATGTAAACTAAATATATTGGTGTCAGCCACTATCCCACCTTTAGCTCATGAAATATTTCTCCCAAGGTTCGAGACTGACTGACCTCCATTCGTTCTGTATACTTGTTACCTTGTGTCAGCTGCGTTGAAGCTTGTGATTCTTAACATCTGCATTCAATTTTTAAGAATTTATCTTAGTCCTGTGTGAATGTCTTCTTTCTTGGCCACCTCTAAAGTTCACGTTCCCATCCGCCCATTTGGGTATATTTTGGTCTGATACGTTGGCATCAGCTGTTAAATTCAGAAGCTCCAAAGTGTGAGTATGGGCTCTTTCGGGTGCTGGGCTTCGCGTTTGGGAGGGCGTCTGAATTGGCCTCTCAGTTATATCTGAATTGCGTGGTACAAAGTTAAGTTCCGATGAGATCGATGTTTCTGAGGAAGGTGTTCTTTGGCCCTCTCTCTTTTCCGGCAAGGTGCTTGGATCTGGAGGACAGGTGGCGCTGGCTATCTGGCTGGTGGAGGGTGAACTGGCTGTTGTGACACCAGGAGGCAAGAGGTAAGTGCAACTGTTGAATTGGCTGAGGGTTTGACTGACCATGAAGATGTTTTCTGCTCCTATGAGTCTGTCACCTCTAATAAGACAGGGTGCCGTTTCGTGAGAGCCGCTTGCTTGTACGGCTGCAGTAGTAGCTAGCCACTGTGCACATATGTGGTCTAAACCATCGCACTCAACACGGGAGCGCGACCGATCCTTGTGTATAATCAGGGCCATCTAACCATTTACACTCAAGTAAAAGGGATTATCCGTCTTCAGATCGATTTACATATCTATCACACCATTACATACGCTAGAATGTTTATTCGTGTACCGTTTCTGCTGCTGCATTTGCGGAACGGTTAGGAGCTGGCGCCTGGTTTACACCCTCACTGTAAGTCTCAAGGGCCAAGCAGTACGCCTTTACAGTGCGCGGGCCCATATCGGTGTATATCCGATTTATTTTGTAAATTTTTTCCATGGAAATAAGGAAATCAATGGTGCCGTCGGAGCGGCCGACCACCTGCGCAACAACGTCATTATTAATGACTTTCACGTAAATTGCTTTGACAATAAAGTCGAATGCCGTACACTAAGAGTTCAGAAAGATCGACTGCTTTGACTTACCAGATGAAAACGAGTATAGGTACCTGTACGCTCCTGCCCATACGGGAATCCGAATCTAACCGTGGATTTTTGGGAAACTGTTTGAGTGTTGTCGTTGTCCTACGATGAGCACCAGACCGAGAGAAATTACAACTGTTACAATATATGAAAATCAGTAAAATTCGGAGTTCTTGGCAGTCCTGACAGCTGCAGTCGGTAGATGAAACGACAATTAATTTAAATTTTAGTTGGTGATCTTAGAAAATTTTTTACTGTGTATTTTAGATCAGTGGTTCCTCCATACATAACACATTTCACCCTCTCTCAATCTTTAATTTCTTCAATCTGTGAAATCATTCTGATACTTGAGAATAGTAACGCTGGCTGATTGTGACATGTTGTGGAAAAAATTTCTAGTAATCAGCTAGTCAGAACCATCACTCATCCACCAGGAACTGAATTCTCGTTAGTTTTAGCTTACTGCTCACATATTTATTACTCTTTATTATTATTATGGGCTATTTTCATTGTTACTTTCATACTGTAGTTTCATATTTAACTGACTTATGACTCTGTCTGCTTCTTTGAAATGTTCAATTTACATTATGATATATTTTATTACAAAATTGTAGACACTGACTTATGACTCTGTTTACTTCTTTGAAATGTTCAATTTGCATTATGATATATTTTATTACAAAATTGTGGACACTGACAGAACGGTGCAACAGAATGAAATGTATATATAGTACGTCACCCACCTCTTATAAATACATAGTTAATATTTCATTATAAGTCAAGCAACTTGAACGATATTTGGATTTTCACGTTTAAAATTCTGATCAGAACAATGTACAGCCTAGAAGCTGTAGAGGGTCATTTCTTTCGATAGGCTTCTGATTAATAAAAGAGGAGGGCAGTGGGCAGCTTATATAAAAATGAACAAAACATTCCTGGGAACTACGTGTAAGTGAGGTGGCGTAGCTGGTACGACATTTGATTCATATCCTGGAGAAACGAGGTTCAAGTCCCCGTCCAGTCCTCCAGATACACATTATCCACTGTTTTCCAAACTCAGTTAAGGCAAATGCCGTGATAGTTCCGTTGGGACGAACACCGCTGGAGTCCTTTCCGATTATTGTCTTGTCTGAGCCTTTGCATCGTTAGCAGGACGCTCAACAATAATATTCATTCCTTGCTGTAAAATGCGAACTGACTGCCGTTAATGGTTCATTTCTCAAAAATCTCTTGCGGAATCCTTGCACATACATTGCGCTGTAAGATATTTGCTAGGGAACTAAAGATTTCCATATACGACGCAGGACTTCCACATGAAATTTGAATGCACTAATAAGTGGTCGGAATGAGTGCTTCACTCATCAGTGCTAACGGAAATTATTACAGAATACAGGGTGATTCAAAAAGAATACCACAACTTTAAAAATGTGTATTTAATGAAAAAAACATAATATAACCTTCTGTTATACATCATTACAAAGAGTATTTAAAAAGGTTTTTTTTTCACTCAAAAACAAGTTCAGAGATGTTCAATATGGCCCCCTCCAGACACTCGAGCTATATCAACGCGATACTCCAACTCGTTCCACACTCTCTGTAGCATATCAGGCGTAATAGTTTGGATAGCTGCTGTTATTTCTCGTTTCAAATCATCAATGGTGGCTGGGAGAGGTGGCCGAAACACCATATCCTTAACATACCCCCATAAGAAAAAATCGCAGGGGGTAAGATCAGGGCTTCTTGGAGGCCAGTGATGAAGTGCTCTGTCACGGGCTGCCTGGCGGCCGATCCATCGTCTCGGGTAGTTGACGTTCTGGTTTCATAACTGACCTTTTTCGTAGGACTCTCCATACAGTTGATTGTGGAATTTGCAGCTCTCTGCTAGCTCTGCGAGTCGATTTTCCTGGGCTGCGAACAAATGCTTGCTGGATGCGTGCTACATTTTCATCACTCGTTCTCGGCCGTCCAGAACTTTTCCCTTTGCACAAACACCCATTCTCTGTAAACTGTTTACACCAACGTTTAATACACCACCTATCAGGAGGTTTAACACCATACTTCGTTCGAAATGCACGCTGACCAACTGTCGTCGATTCACTTCTGCCGCACTCAATAACACAAAAAGCTTTCTGTTGAGCGGTCGCCATCTTAGCATCAACTGACACTGACGCCTAGTCAACAGCGCCTCAAGCGAACAAATGTACAACTAAATGAAACTTTATAGCTCTCTTAATTCGCCGACAGGTAGTGCTTAGCTCTGCCTTTTGTCGTTGCAGAGTTTTAAATTCCTAAAGTTGTGGTATTCTTTTTGAATCACCCTGTATATTCTGTAGTGAATCGCATTACTGTCTACAGTAAGTCCTCAAGAGATGGTAGAAGGCATAAACAATAGATACTGTATGACATTGATAAATAGAGTACATAACCTTTCTAGGATACTACAAAGACTGTCAGTGATAGTGGAGGATCGCCTGGTTGGTCTGAGGTGATACAAAGAGTTGCCACCGTAGCTATGGAAGTATCATTGTGAGTCACAGCACAGATGAAAGCTGCTCTTAGAAGATAAACTACTGTGCATGCGCATCGTAGACATCATGCACCACAGAGGGCTGCAGAGCAAGAACGGGCCACAGGTCCTGAAGGAATTGCTCCAGACTTCCACATCTTTTTATGCAACCTCATTCTACCCCACCAAAACAGTATCCCGAATGCCATTCTGTGTAGGGCCATATGTTTGAAATGCAGAGCCCTGTTTTCAGCTGACTCCTACTTTGTAGAATCATCTGTCCCTCACCTTATTATTCTTTTAGACTGATACCCACGGTGTTGGCTGGTGGGACAAAGAGCTGTTCCATACCTGAATAGGATCCGCGTACCAATTCAAGGTTGCCCAACAGCGACCATCCTGAGTAACATGTTCATGCAGATTCTCCTACTTGAATTTAACAGACTGGTTTTGTTACACATCTCTGCCTCAGTAATGCAACACCCATACAGTTGAAATACGAACAGGCATGGATGAAAATGGACAAAATTTAGAGGCAAATTACGCGTATCGTTCTACTTCTTGGTGTAACGAACAGTTGGTATCTGTATAGCCTTGCTGTTTTCTTTCCCTACTGATTTCCTTTTGACAAGCACAATGGACAGTTCAGTGACTGGTGAACTATTAGCCACTGGGATTGCATTCTCTTTGTCCACAATGTCTTTAGATCGCAAGATGTGACAGACAGTTCATCGTGAGGGTAGTGACATAGTAAGGAATATTACAAAATCATGTTATGAAGAACCAGGTCAGGAAATTTTAAATATGTAGTGTACTGGGACATGTTCTGAGGCATCAACGGATCACAAATTTAGTATTGGTGTGCAGCGTGGAGGGTAAAAATTGTAGAAGGAGACCAAGAGATGAATACACTAACCAGATTCAGAAGGATGTAGGTTGCAATAGGTACTTGGAGATGAAGAAGCTTGCACAGGACAGAGTAGCATGGAGAGCTGCATCAAACCAGTCTCCGGACTGAAGACCACAACAACAGTGAAACAAAGTTGTCTACGTGCTGCAAATTACGCTGGCCTACCTGTGCCATCTGTTACACGAATTCTGACAGTGGGAACTTCCATAGGCGTACCTCCTTTGTGCTTCTGGTAAAAAACAGCATAGTTCGCAAAGGAATGAGTTTTGCTGTGATTACTTGTGTATAGATGTAATGAGAGAGATTACACTACAAGCATGTGGACATCATATTTTCACTGTAAGCTAGTACCAGTCAAGGAAAGGCGATTAGCGACAATGTTTTAATTGGCCCTTCGTAACGAGAAAAAGGATCCACGTTATCAGTATTAAAAACTAATTACACAACACACTACATAAATGTAGAATATATCATTAGCCTGAAAGAGTGTGGTGATGTGATACATTTAATTTGCTTCCATGTTTTGCTGGTGAATGCGTATCTGCATCCATTGCAATGTTTTTTGAATGACGCAAACTCTCCCTTTCACAAGGTACACCTGGCTACCTGCTGCATTCCTGTCGCTTGCTTTATTCTTTGCTACTGGTAGTACCCTCAAGAATCGTGTTTTGCAACCGTTCAATTGTTTTTCTTTGCTCAATAGCAGGAGAAAAGTTAACACAGGCAGTGAAGGAGCGCCGAGAGCCCTACAAGACAAAACATGCATACTACATGAAGATGAAACTCAAGAATCGGATTGGAAGTGATAATGCAAAGGATTTCAGTTTGAAACATGGTAAGTACTACTTTAATCGCGAATCCCACATTATCAGTTTGGCAAGCAGTACGTGAGTAACTAGCGTCTGGCATGCGAGCGTTATGCGCACCCTAACACGTGCACTACGTATGAGTGGATGGGAGTAATGGTCAACAAGCGCGCGGGTAAGCGAAGAGCTTATTGCGTGAATTTCATCAAGATCAAACGTTGGTCAAGTCATTGTGAAGATAACGAGTAATAACATAGCCCACAGTAAAATAATTATTTGATTAGAGTTTCAAGAGTATAAACAGAAGAAGAGTATTGTGTGGCAAAAGGTATTTGTTGCTACTCGTAAATGAAAGGAAGAGCCTTTTGCGTTGCAATTTTCGCCATCAAATCGTCACGCTGCGCCCACAGAAATTCTATTCCAAACTGCAGTCTCATTTCGAAATTTACAAATGTAAAAGACTGGTCAACCTATTAAAATCATCAACTGAACATTGTAGATGTTTAGTGCACTTCAAGTGTCAGTCTCAGTATTATCACCAATAATCATTATCAATAGCAGGATCCTGTTCTCATCATTAAAGTGATTAAGTATCACTTGTGAAAAGGTTTGCTTTCTAAATTTAGAAAATAGACGGACAGTAAATCTTCAATTTTGTTAGTTCAGTGAAAAGTGAAACTTAAATTTAATTACCATGTTGTTTAACTTTTGCAAAATCAACTATTTTAATTAACATTTAGAGAAAGACTCTTGTTAAAAATTTAACAAAGTTGGTCTGGCAAAATAGCAGTGTATAATATATTTCAACAGTATAATGTAAATTTATGTGTTTATCTACATGTTGTCTCATTCCTGGCTTTCGTACTTTAGGCCTTGCTACTTTTGAAATATTTATTGTTCATTTATCGCGTTTATGGTAATGAGTTGTGTTGATTGAAAAGAAATAGTTAGTGAAACCTGGAGATAGCAAGCATTATACTGAAGTAACGTTTGTTTATCGTTATCACGTTATGTGTCACAATTACTAATTGACTTTTCATTTAGAATTGTTCTAAAGTATTTAGGGTGATGGTAATGAACTTTCATGCACTTTATATCGCTTAGTATTCTTACCTGAGCTCTCACATCTGCAGTGACAGTTACTGCCTATAGAACTTTTAGTAATTATTGTGTGAATTAACATCTTCACTTAACGTAATCAGTTGTAAAACGTTTGCTCAGACACGACATGGAGATGGTATTATTTTGTTAAACAAATTCAGTTGTGTTAAATTTCAGTTTAAAATTAATAACATTCCCATTAACTATGCAAAATTAATCGATATAATCGTAGATTATGCTAGTCTGGGTCCTTATTAGAGCAATGTGTTTTGTTGGCATAATGAATTTCAGTTGTGTACCTGTCCGCATTCTGTCGATACTAAATTCTTCGTAACAAATGCCTTTCCTGAACATTACAAGACATTAGGTTACACTTAACATTTAGTTATCGGAGAGTATGGATACGTTATACTGTAATGCTTTCCGAAATCTTCAGTTTTCCGATACTGGGAGTAGCATTATATGTGCGGGTAGAATTATCTACTGATTTTGCTACGCAGAAAGCAACATCTTTCTAACGCCAAGCAGAATATCTTGTGGAGAGCTCTTTAGAGGCCATTGCATCTGAAAAATTGACTTCGACCGGAAGGAGAGTGGTAGTTGCTGAACGCATGAAAATCGGAAATTACTCCATGAAGAAATGGGACTAGTGCTTGAGATAAGAGGAAGCGTTTCTCATCATCAGAGCTGCTAGTTTCTGTGTCATTAAGCACGAAAGGAATCTACGTCAAAATGAGATTGAGTCGCGACTTATGGGTTAGCTGTATGACGCATCTCATCCACGAAATTTTTCTGGGGCTTGATAGTAAATCGTGCTCTTTGAACTTGCAGATCCTGACTTTAGCAGAGCGATCAGTGGTTTATGGATGTAGGACATCAATGTGTTCTAACTATTGTATCAATAATGTGTTGAATACTGAAAACTACATTCACATCCGATCTACGTGAAAGTGTATTGATATCGAAGTACAGCCTGTACCATGTATGGTCCACAAATCTCAAGACAACGTGTGTAACAAACTTATTTCCAAATTAATCAATTAGAACGAATTTGAGGTTGTTTCCCAAAACATCCTCCATCGATGAACTTAAAGCATCGGGACATAATCCTTTGAAATGGGTAACTGCCTTACACTTCTGATGATTTTGGTGATTATTCAGTTGTTCAGTTTATTTGCTTATACTAAAACTTGACTTAAACAATTTTCGCTGCGTAATTTCTCAAAATTGAATTCCTAAACGTTTATCAGTCAAGTGAAGTTTTCTGATTAATGCGTATATTTAATTAACTAAACTGCGAATCAAACATAACTTTGAATTTTAATTTTTTTTCTTTGGAAACTGGCAATATCGATTTAAAAAATCCCCTAGTCACTTTTTTTTACTTGTTACAAGCAATATCACTCTTGGTTTAACCAATATAGTTACTAGGCATGTATTGTCACTGACTTCGCTCAATCAATTTAAAATACTTATTTTCACTGTACAACTTACCTGGCGATGAATAACTGTACAACAACACACAAACCGCTAATTTCAGATAATATAATTTTCATTTATAGAGCGAAGTTCTCAATGTTCTATTTACTGGGTAATAAACACAAAAAGCAAAATAAACATTTCCTATACAATATAATAATGACAACGTTAAAAGGAGTAAATTGGCATCTGACTTCCTAATGTCTGGAGACAAATTATTAAAGTAACGTCACAAAAATGATGCAGAATCCTTCGAATGACGTCTTGTTGTTACGGGCTTCAATTCCAAGGGTTGTTTGCAGCACTTCTTGACGTTAGTCTACGTCGTATGTATAATTACTGCATCCTACACCCATTTCAAGCCACGCGGGATTAGCCGAGCGGTCTTGGGTGCTGCAGTCATGGACTGTGCGGCAGGTCCTGGCGGAGGTTCGAGTCCTCCCTCGGGCATGGGTGTGTGTGTTTGTCCTTAGGATAATTTAGGTTAAGTAGTGTGTAAGCTTAGGGACTGATGACCTCAGCAGTTAAGTCCCATAAGATGTCACACAAATTTGAACATATTTCAACCTGCTTGCAGTCTGGGCCAGTCCCAACAATTTTTAGACCCACACTAACCCTTCTTTCCTAACAAACGTATCAACTATACATATTTATGTGTCCTAACAACCTATTCCTTTGTTTAGTCAAGTTATACCGTCAGCTGCACAACTGTCCTGGCAGCGTGCGGACAAGCGCAGAGTTTCCATACAGTCTGCCGCCTCTGCTGTTTTATCAAGATATACTGTCCCTTACATTTCTCCCCGACAGTAACGCTTTTCTCTGAACAACATAGCAGAAACACCCCTTTCCATCAAAGTCCCTTTTTTCCGACCCCATCACTCAGCCGCTTTCTCGAAGACGTTTTCAGTAGCAGGAATCCTACTCTTGAAACCTCCCTTATTACATTAGAGAACTGAATAACATCTCCAGTTTCAAAAGACATTTTATGACGTATTTACTAATGCAACAATAGTGTCTACCATTGTCCCTGCACAGACTCGTTATCTCTATACATCCTTCGTTCCAACCACATTTTCCTCATGTTTCACTGTTTTTAGCCGGCGCAATCTCCTTAAATTACCTTTCCCCAGAACTTGCCACATCAGAAAAAGTATATTTCGTACACCTATTTATTCTTTTATATCTTCCACTGTCATGATTATTATTAACGTCGTTAACATGAAAATTATATTATTGTTATTGGCAGCAGCAACACTAAAGTGTTAATTTATTTTATTCTAGGTCGGTACTATTTTTTCACATTGTCTCTACAAACACTGATCATTTCATTACTATTTGTGCTGTAAAAGTTATTGATATTTCTTACATAGCTCAGATGTGTGTGTAGAACACTGTTCTGATGTAATAGAGGGCTTGAAGGCCTCTGTCTGAGCAGATTAAACAAACAGATAAGTAAATAAATATATTTTCCTTTCCCCTGAATCCACTGAGTACTTCTTCATTAATTATCCGAGTTACGCATTAAATCTTCCGCATTCACCTGCAACGCCAAATTTCAAAAGTTGCTATCTCTTCTCGCCTACACTGTTTATTTTTCACATTTCACTTCATTTTATGACTACACTCTAGGGAAATGTTTTCAGTGAATATTTCCTAACGCGTTAGACTTTTTAAATATTTCCCTTTTCGAGAAAACTGTTTCTTCCTATTGCCAATTTGTATTTTGTACCCTCCTTACTTTTGCCATTGAGAGTTATTTTATGCATAAACTGCCAAAAGAAGTCTACTACTTTCAGCTTGTCGTTTCCTAATCTGACTCTCTCAGCATGACCTGTTTTAATTCGACTACACTCTAAACAAATTTGTTTTAGTTTCGCGTACACTCATTTCATAATAGCTTTGACAGACAATATCCATTTTTTTTCAACAGATTTTCCAATTCTTTTGCCCTCTCTGACCAATTTCAATAACTCGGACAAACCTCAGCGTTTTAATTTTTTATTCTTGGACTTTTATTCTCTTTCCAAATATTTGTTTCCAGCACCTAAGCTAATATTCCTACACATCGGCGTTTCATTCTTCTGGAGATAATTCGTGCAGGTATTTTACAATCATTACCTACTAAACTGATAATTCGGTTTTCTTCACACCAGAATAGAAAGAGCTTAATCGAGATCGCTAATAGACACAAGTATGCTGCCTTTTGACACAGTAATAATCACTTAGAATCGTAGTGGTGGAAGAGATTTTCATCGCCCGTGTCTTGCCGGAAAGGATAAGAAAGATTGTGCATTTAATTTTCTTATAGCCGAACCTCACGCCAATTTCTGGCTTCACTTTGAAACCATGCTCGTAGAGTCTACTGGAGTGGCGGCGTGGGACACTGTTGATGCTGTACCTTCACCATAATCAGTACGTTCAACTATGCGACCCTCTTGACGTTAATCCAGAATAACCTATCGGTAGGGGTCTCCCAGCCTGTGGTATCAAACTACTTTACCTATCTAAAGTTTGGTATCACTTCAGCTGCAGCATGTCCGTTTGTCGTCCATGTCACCGAATAGAAGTTGACAGGTATGGAGTAATCATGTTCTTTCCGAAATCAGGAAAACATAACTGTGAATAGAGTCGTACAAGTTTGATATTTTGTATGTCAGGGACGTATCGTTGTGTTGTCGAATCATCTACATACGTAAAATTTTACATTTACTATATCCTCACAAAGTCTTGGTTTTCACTTGTGGTACTGCTTTGTTAGTCTCTGCTTAAAAATTTGATTGCCCTGAAGAGTGATGCATAACGTGCAGTTGACACAAAGTCATTGGAGACGGAACACAAGCTCTGATCGAGAAATGATGAGAAAGGAAATCCATCCCGTCCTTTTCGTAGATACCATACCGGCCTTTGCCTTTAAAGACTGGCTGAAATCATGATATACCTAAATTAAAACTATGTTTCGCTTTGTTGTTATTTGGGGTGATTATAAAATTCAAATAACATTTCCGGTCAATATTGTTACAAAAATCTTTTATTTTTATGTAATTAAATCTTAAAAATAATTAACTATCAAGATTTGGTCACGTGATCGAAAACGCTCTGTTATTGGATGACGCTCTGGTAACGTCACGGATTAGGCTCAAATGGCTCTGAGAACTGGCTTCTGAGGTCATCAGTCCCCCAGAACTCAGAACTACTTGAACCTAACTAACCTAAGGACACCACACACATCCATGCCCGAGGCACGATTCGAACCTGCGACCGCAGCGGTCTCGCGGTTGCAGACTGTAGCGCCTAGAACCGCACGGCCACTCCGGCCGGCCACAGATGAGGATTTAAGAATGAGTTAGACGTGTGGTACAGGAGTGTTAGCCGAAGTTACTACGTTTTTACGTTCTTTTTCTACAAATAGTTTAGATATTTAGTGAAGGAAAACGCATTTATAACTATAAATTTTAAGTTACAATGGAAAGGAATTTTGCAAACACTAGTAGTGGAACCTTACGAAAATTGATGCGCTTGTGCTCCACTCGTTTAGAGCGGTGATATGTGCAAGGGCGGACATTCTTTTCCCTGCTGTTTGAAACGTTATTAAAACCCGATCAAAACAAAGAAACTGTGGCATTTTTGCAAATGGGCCTGTATCTTTTTTCTAGATTGTCGACTGTCAGTCCTGAAATACGATCCAGAGCACAATAACATTTTTCTTGGCAAATTTTAGGGCTGATTTCCGTTATTTAAGATACACACTATAGGTACTGCTAGGAGCACGCTTTCTGTGGCGCAACGTATAGCGCATGTGATTGTTTGTAAGAAGAACAGAAGTCTGAATCCTGGAACGGTGTTATATTTTTTAAAGCTTTACACGAAATATGAAAATAGCGTTAGGAAGAACTCATTGCAGCAGTCTTTTCGATGGTGGAATGTATTGTATATAGCTACACATTAACCTTAGTCTTAAAAATAGGCAACTGAGGATAAAAGTATCTACTTTGCTTACAAACAATTATCTTTTTTAAGAAAGCATGCTAGTAGTGAAGATATCACCGTGCTCCGACAGTGGGATGAGGTGTAGGACGATGAGGTTTTGTATGCGGAGAAATATATAGCATATACAACATGGAGGTGACACAAACTAAGAGATGTGCTATTTGTGAGTGTAAACTAAAGTCAGTGTCTGAAGCAGACAAGCAGACTTAACTTCATTTTATGTAAGACGATGAAACTTCAAAACCTTAAACAATAAGGAGCCTAGACGAACAGTATAAAGACAAAGAAAAACATTGTCTCTTGTAAAGTAAAAAGTATGCAGTTACATTAACTAGTAAATATGTTCTTGAACGTGACTTGCGTAAACAGCTATTTCAATAGTTAACACATGTAAACGCCAAGGAAAACACGGTAATACTCTTTCTGTAACCGGTGTGGTGAAGTATTGTAATTGTGATTTGTTTTTCATATGAAAGGACTGTCTTTTTGTTTTATAAATAAATAAAAATATTGCTAGAGACTAGATTTGAACCACCGAACTACGGAATTTGTCTACTAATATTCAATTTTTCACAGCTCTGCCAACAATGCAAGCAAGGAAGTCTAACGATAAGTATAACTAAGAGTATAAAGTCGTCGACTGGGGCTATCCATCTTCGTAACAGTGGGAAAGCATATCTCGGAGGTAAATTAATGTTAACTTCACAGTGCAAGATATTTTCAGTCAAGTACGGGAACTTGGGCATCGACATGCTGGCCTTTTGCCGGTTCGGTGCAACCAAATTTTACGCAGCTTCTCATTCTCTGAAACAACGAAAAACCATTTTTCAAGAGTTTTTATGGATTTATTTGTATAGTGTGGTACTACACCCAATTTGTAATCCATTTTAACGTAAATTCCAAAACAAAATATCACTGTGAATTAGCTGTATGAGAGTAGGAGCAGCAAGTCAGCCAGTGACGTCACAGGCATTACATGGCTTGAATGCAGCATTTTGGCGAGCTTTCAAATTATTTGAATTTCATTTCCGTTGTTATAAAAGGGTAGTATATTCAAGACGGAGAAAATCATATTATGAGCATAAAATAACATAATAAACCATTTAAGATGTTTTCCAGGAAACAGTCAAGTAGTTTCCTTACTCAGATACACTGAAGGTCCTAAGAAAGTGGTACAGGCATGCGTATTCAAATACAAAGATATGTAAACAGGCAGAACACGGCACTGCGGTCGACAACGCCATTATAAGACAAGTGTCTGGCGCAGTTGTTAGATCGGTTACCGCTCTTACAGTGACGGGTTATCAGGTTTTAAGTGAGTTTGAAGTGGTGTTATAGTCGGCGCACGAACGATTGGACACAGCATCTTCGAGGTAGTTCTGAAATGGGGATTTTCCCGTACGACCATTTCACGAGTGTACCGTGAATATCAGGAATCCGGTAAAACATCAAAGTTCCGACATCGCAGCGGCCGGAGAAAGATCCTGCAAGAACAGGACCAACAACGACTGAAGAGAATTGTTCAACGTGACAGAAGTTCAACCCGGAGAAATACTGTGATATAAGTAAACTATTTATTTCTTTGCGGAAGATGTAACTGAGACGCTAAAGATATTGGAATGAGGATGATGGGATATGTGGCCAAGCAGATGGAAGGATAATGATCCAAGAAAGTTCTTTGCGGGAAATAAGAAAAGACCGACAAGACGACCTGGCGGAATCGAATCGAATGTTCTGGAGGTATGACTGCATAGATTACCATATCGATTTACATACTTTGCAAGATATCCGACAGTGTGGCGTGGAAAGCAGATGTACCGCCACCATTGTGAGCTGACGGCCTAATTGGCCAACCCCAAGTTCCGCAGCGATGTTAATCTTATTGGAGTTTATGCGATTTTGTTTCCATGTGAGCTTCCATTTGTTTTCGATCAATAACTGAATAATTACAAGTTTCATGGGTAATGGTTCATCAGTGATTTCTTTCCATAACTTTATGTTGCAGAGTTAGATTCTAACACTGCGTGTATACGCAGGGGTAACTTTCTGGACCAGCATTTTGGTTCCCTTGGCTCTGTTGTGCGGGACGGACTGGAAAGAGATTCTATGTCAGAAAGGAGGCCATCCGGGCGACGCCACCCAGCTATCCGCCTGGGTAACGTGCACTTCCTTTCAGACGGTGCATGGGCAGCTACCAAAGAGCGTTTGAGACTGCATTGGGTCTTTGTTCCGTAAGGGTCGAGCCGCACTGGCAGTACCGCCTTTCTCATGGACGCAAGAACGAACATTAATGGGGAACGGAGGTACGGCCATAGTTTTAGTTTGCCGATCGCAGTGGCCGAGCGGTTCTAGGCGCTTCAGTCCGGAGCCGCGCGACTGCTACGTTTGGCGTTAAGGAGTATGTGAGTAGATGACCGAAGCGAATGTTTTTGCTAATACCACGGCATCGCTTGCAGCGCCTCTCAATAGCTCGTGACCGTATCGGTTGGACCCTAGAAGACTGCAAAACAGTGACCTGGTCAAATGAGTGATTTCAGTTGGTAAGAGTTGACGATAGGGTTCGAGGGAGCGCAGACCCCTCGAAGCCATGGACCCCAGTTTTCACCAAGGCACTATGTAAGCTAATGGTGTCTCCGTAATGGTGTGGGCTGTGTTTATATGGAACGGAATGGGTCCTCTGGATGTTCTGATACGTGGAGACCACTTGCAGCCATTCGTGGACTTCATGTCCCCAATCAACGACGAACTTTTTAAGGATGACAGTGCTCTGTGTTACCTGGCCACAATTGCCCAGCCACATCATCCGACAAAAATTCCATAGAATATTTATAGGACTTAAACGAGAGGTCATTTCATGCACAAAATCGTACACCGACAACACTTCCGCAATTATGGGTGATTGTAGTGGCAGCATGGCTCAAAATTTCTGCACAGATCTTTCAACGACTTGTTGATCCCATGCCACGTCGATCTGCAGCACTTCGCCAGGAAAAAGGAGGTCCGACACGATATTAGGAGGTATCCCATGACTTTTGTCACCTCAATGTACTACGGCTCCAGAACCAGACACATGTTAACACTCTAAGCCACTGGACAACGATTCTCTCCAGTGCAATGTTACACTGAAAAGATGAAGAATGAGAATGAGAATGATGGTCAATTCCCTTTGGAGCAAGCAGCTACAAGGCATTCCCTACCGCCAAGATATGTGATTGGTTGATGGCCAGCCGCCTACCAAAAACAAACATTCTGATGTAGTGTTTCAGCGAAGCGAACGTATAAGAAACCATGCATACTTAAAGTGGCGAAGCTAATAACTCAGAGGTAATTGTTAAGTAAATATAATGATATCGATCTTCGAAAAGTTAAAACAGGTGGTGGCAAAATGAAAGAGCCAACAACAGGCGCCTTTCGTACTGTCCAGAGGGGTCACACTTTGCACCACAGCAAGCATCGCTTAGCACTGACAACAGAGACGTATGGCTTATGCGGAACTGTTCGACTGTAGTGTCCCATTCTTGTTAACTTGTTAAGTCCATTCATTGTGTTATCTGGACGTCTAGCGTTACCTTGCAACTCAAGAGTGATACTTCCCGCTATTTCGATACAGTGTTTCATAACTATTCAACGCAATGCTCGATGGCCGATGTTCATCAGTACATGTGGTCGCATGGTCTTGGGTTAACTGTGGTGGGTGGTTCGCGTTTCCACTTCACAATCACATTACCAAGAGTCGACTTGAGGCTTTGCAGAAGGACTGAAATATCGCTGATATAGTTATTATTCAGGTGACATCTAATGACTGGTCCATATTTGAAGACACGGATCTCTCGCAGCATATCCATTCCACTGTTACTACTTCTCTACTACAACACAATTCTCTCGGTCTCCTTTTATACCAGAGACTCCATTTTTGCTGAAATGTAATGGTTATTTCCTCTGTACACAGATGTGTCCGGCTCCTTTTGATCAAATAGTGTATCTTAATCTGAACAAGTGACGTGCAACCATTGTAATTGTGTTTTGATGTGCAGGTAGTATGATGAACGATATAGAAAACGTAGGTAGTTGTGATAGAAGCTAGAGATCGATTTTCATATTTTTGGTCTTCTTACGTCCAAAGCTACTAATCCAGAGACACGTTTAAAGGCAGAAGTATTCATCACCCTACGTTTTTACAATTAACGAAGAATTAATGTAACTAGTAATGTAAACTGTGGATTTTTTCCATTAATGGCTGTACATGGAAACTCTCAATGTTTAGATAGTTTTATAAATCGCGTCGAAGAAATGCACACCACTCTGTTTTTACACATTTTCCTATACCTGTATTGAACGTCATACACGCTCTCCGAAACACCCCTCGAGAAAAAATCGCACTGATAGACATATAATTCATACTTAAAAATCAGTCATAGTAATAATAATAATGAATAATTTAGAAGAATGTGAAGGCATCAAAATATTTCTGCAATTACTCTTGTATTAAAAACTAAGGAAGAACTTGTGAATGCTTCTCTGGGTATGTATAGTGAGACTAAGAAGTTATTTGGGTGTTTGTGAACCTGTTTTTGAATCACAGAAAAACTACGAATGAGTAGACAAGAGAAAATTTCCGTTAGGTAAGACATTTCAGAAAACACTGGGATCAACTGTATTTTACTATTAAAACAAGCAGTTAAGTAGTATCCGTGTGCTGCAAAAATTTCATGCTCTAGAATGTCGTAGGCTAATTCTTAGAACGGCGACTGCAGTGCCTTAAAATGGATCAAACGCTCCAGTGTAATGTAATGTAATTCTTTTCCAAGAAGCACATAACCATGATGAAAGAACGTCACCTAGAAACCGGGCGGGCACTCAAAGAAATTACTAACGATCAGAACGTCACAAACAAAAGCCGCAGCTTGAGCACAAAATTAATGTTTGTTTCGGCCGTGAAATTTCATCGATAACTGTTCGCTATCCTCTACCACTAACTTTATTTCAGAGCTTCTAACAAATAGAAGGAGAGAGACACGTGGTCGAGAAGAGAAGCTAAATTCGAAATATTGTCCTGTTGCTTTTAAAAGAGACACTGCGACATTATTAACAAAACAACTAAACACAAGCCGGTTGCATAAAAAGCATTTCGTCAGTGTGTTTGAAGAGGATACGCTACATTACGTATGATAAATAGAAAGGCGCTGTACTTGCTAATATAATCTTTATTAAGTCAATGACCGACTTCAACCTTTACACCTGTTAATTAGTTCGCCTGCTTATCTGAGTGATAATTTGTTTGCCCATGATGCAGCGGGCCTGGGTTCAATTCCTGGGGGGTTGGAGATTTTCTCCGCTCGTGGACTGGGTGTTGTGTTGTCCTCATCATCATCTCATCATCATCGACACGCAAGTTGCCCAATGTGGCGTCACCTAAAATAAGACTCGCAACCCGGCTGCCAAAACTTCCCCGGATTGGGCCTCTCGGCATCAATGCCACACTATCACTTCATCTGTCCTTTTCAAGCTGGTCATTTTATTGCATAAAATGATAGATATACATTTTTTACTTAATATAAGCTAAAAAATAATGTTTAGAAACGTATAGTAAAAGTACCGAAAGTATGTATAAATTACATTGAGTTACAGAAAAACTGCTTCGAATGATAAAAGAATAAAATAAATTAGAAGTCACATAGATTGAAACAGTTATGTGTCCAATTACATGGTGAGAAAATGAGCGTGTCAGGATTATCAGAATTGTAAAATTTGATGCATTAAAAGTGTTGTTATGCTTTAGTTTTCACAAGAATTGTATTCTGACGTGTTCGATATTTCAAAATGCACGATTTACCAAGGGAAAGGTAGTTGCAATTTTTAAATTTACTAAAAGAGAAAAATAATTGCAGTGAATTTCAGATGAAAAGTTACATCCTCTGGCGTGCAAAAGTTAAAACACAGGAATCTGTAAAGGGCGCTGGTATAGCTTCAATGCATCGTATTCTGCTGAAACAAGTATGTTTACAAACATCTAGAAACAACGATTAGACACACCTGTATTCCTGCTTATGTGAGGCTCACATTATGGATGATTAATGAAAAGCCGCACCAGTTGCTAATATATTAATTAATATATTTATACATACACTTTTACTAATACTGCAGTATTAACAGTAATGAAAAACAAGTTGCTGACGATGAACACACTTCCCACTGGACTAGTTACTGAAATTATCAAGTTACTGGAAATTGTGCTACAGTATAACTACTTTAACTTTCAAAATAAGATCTACTTTCAAAAAGATCGATTAGTTACATGATCACCGTTGCAGGTGTACTGGAAGGCAGTATCGCCAATGATATGGAAAATAAATTCTTCAAAAATCACCCTGAAACGTAAGTACGTGTAGTGTACTACAAACGTTGTGTTGATGTTGTTCTCGTCTTATTCTGTGGCTCTTAGCAAGAAACTGCAAAAGCATAATACGTGATATTTCTTTTACCGAGAAGCACCAGCTGGATAACAGTATTAACTTTTTAGATCTCTCCATTGCCATGAATAAACATAGACAAATTTTGGAATTTATCATAAACCTACATCTTCCGACGTCATTATTCCTGCCACACCATGACATCCTGCACAATATGAAAAGCTCTTCTTCCGTTCTGCAATAAACTGTCTCCCTAATCTGAAACTTCGTGGTAATGAAGTAGAAAATGAACTGAAATTGTTTGTAAATTGTCCAGAATATCTGGTATCACTACATGGCTGTTGATGAAATTTATAATTTCATGAAGTCTAACAGTAATGAATTGACACAAAGCAAGACCCTGCATTTTCCTGCTTATGGAGCTCCCTTTGCCTTGTTTTGGTGTTACCTGAGTTCTCGAGTGCGACAGGAAGTTCTACAGTTACTTTTGAGCTGCTACCGTCCTCATATTTTTCATCACAGTCCTCTTTAATGACCGTGTGTGACGATCACTTTGCACACAGTTTCATCCGCGTTCTGAGCTAGCGGGTGGTTTTCCTGCTTCCATGTATAAATCTTCGACACGGTGCCTCTTGAAAAGACACTCCCTTCGGCTCCCTTGATTACGGAAGCACATCATATGAGCACTAACACGTAGCCCTCAATTACACAGAGCACTATTGTAGTCACGACTGACACTTGCAACTTATTAAGGACACTGCACATGTGTCGTTCGTAGTGAAATACAACAGCGCAACCTGCATTTACGTTGAAACATGTATTTCTCGCGGTGTTCTCATATTTTTGTGCATCCCCTGTGGTTACTGTTGGTAATTTAAAGCATGGCTTCAAATAATAACCCAAGGGTTGTACAATGTACGCTCTTATGCTACTGATGTTTATTCACTTTTATCTATTACGGACACATCGTCCTTCCATAAATCACAAAATTGATTCTCTGTGGGGAATCATATTGAAGGTCATTTAAGACATGATGAAGTGTTTCCAAATGCAATGGACCCACATCATTTCTATTACACTGTATACCTCAACAATAGCTCTCAACTTAGCGATGATGTCAGTCGCTATGAACGTTCCCTCATATACTGATAATTCTAGTTTATATCAAATTATCAGGCACGTATACATACTGTACATGCTTGCCATTGATATGACATCAATATCAACATGATAAAAAACTGAACGGAGTTTTTACAGTAGCTAAGAATTCAGTTGAAGAGACCGAAGAACACACGACGGCGCGCTGGAAAGTAATGCCTTCGAATTTCGTATGTGAACATTTTAATGCTTTTAAAATAAAACAAACATTATTAACATTTCATACATTTATTCTCTGTGTCTAAATATTTATTTCTCAACATAGTAATAGTACACCAGAGGACTGACGCATTTCTCCCAGTGTTGATACCAGTTTCTTGACACCGTCACTGTAGGATGTTTTACTTTGTTGACGGGACCACAAACTCACCTCTGTTTGCACCACTTCGTCACTATAAAAGTGAGATCCTCGAAGGCGTTCCTTAAGCTTTGGAAACAGATGAAAATCGGATGGGGCCGAGTCGGGACTGTATGGCAGATGGTCGATGACAGCGGAGAGAAGGCATCGGAATGTTACAGATGCCGCAGCACTTGTTTGTGGGCTGGTGTTTTCGTGCTGAAGGATAGTGTGTTATATGCGTGAACGAACGCTTCACATTTATGCTTGCTGTTTTCTGAGGGTCTTGGAGTACCTTGCAGCGTTTTTGGTGGTGTCTTCAGTCGGAATTCCAAGTGCGCTACAACTTGAACATCCCAGAACACTGGAGAATGACTTTTCTTGCTGATGGCATCGTCTTGTACGTTATGGCGTCGGTGATAGTTTGTGGCGGAATCCCATTCATTCTGTCTTGTTTCCAGCGTCAAAATGGTGAACCCAGCATTCAGCACCCGTCACAATTTTGTTAAGATACCCAACACCCACCTCGCGATCAAAACGAAAAAGAAATTGGTGACAAATGTCCAGTCTCCTCTGTTTCACCTCAGGACCGCTCTTTCGAGGCATCCATCGTGCACACAGATTTGTGTAGTGCACGTCTGCAATGAAGGCCTGTACACGCTCTCGTGTTATGCCACATATGCCTGAGAGCTGTGTTTGTGTTATCCAACAGTTTTCTCAGATGAGATGATCAACCGACTCCTATGAATCTCGTCGATTGCCGTATGCGGTCTTCCACTTCGAGCTCTGTCACAAACTTAAGGTTTGCACCACCTTTTCCTTCATTACTGAGCACGAACGACCCAACATCGCACATTACTGATGTTGATACATTCGTCACCGTACACAGCTTTCATTCCTCTGTTGGTTTCAGATAAAGGCACATTCCCTGCTGTTAGAAATTCGATTAGAGCACGCACTTTCTCATGCACCGACATAGTGAAGTTACATACCGCAGTGTTACACCTTACAATTCTGAGGCCTCTAGTTGCAGAGAGTTGCAACTTGCGTCAGCGAAGTGGAAGAGTCGACTGGGTAATACACATGACATGTAATACCTCCATCGATATTGAGAACAGAATAAAAACCTCAGAGGGATTACTTTTCAACACGCCCTGAAATTGTCAATTAAAGTTTGTGGCGAGAAATAAGTCAGTTCTGGAGAAAATATCATGCTTGTCTAAGATAAGATTGATGAACATCAACAAAAGCAAAACGAGGATAATGGAATGTAGTCGAAGTAAATCAGGTGATGCTGAGGGAATTAGATTAGGAAATGAGACACTTAAAGTAGTACATGAGTTTTGCTATTTGGGAAACAAAATTATGGTCGAAGTATGGAGGATATAAAATGTAGATTGGCAATGGCAGAGAAAGGTTTTCTGAGGAAGAGAAATTTGTTAACATCGAGCATACATTTAAGTTTCAGAATGTCCTTTCTGGAAGATTTTGTATAGAAAGTGGCCATGTATGGAAATGAAACAGGGGCGATAATCAATTTAGAATAGAAGAGAACAGAAGCTTTTGAGATGTGGTGCTACAGAAGAATGCTGAAGATTAGATGGGTAGATGACTTAAATAATGGAAAGGTACTGAAGAGAACTGGGGAGAAGAGAAATTTGTGGTACAACCTGACCAGAAGTAGGGAACGGTTGGTAGGACACATTCTGAGGCATCAAGGGATCACCAATTTAGCACTGGAGGGAAGTGTGGGGTGGGAGGGATGGGGGGAGGGGGTAAAAATCGAACATGGAGACCAAGAGATGGATACAGAGAGCAGGATCAGAAGGATGTAGGTTGCAGTAGTTGCTCGGAGATTACATGGCATGCATGAGACATATTAGCATAGAGAGCTTCATGAAACCAGTCTTTGATCTGCAGACAACTACAGCAACAAGATAAGCTTCATTTGAGGGTTCTGAGAAGTTTCCTACATGCTTTGTGTAAGCTGAAAAACTGCAGCAGCAATACTCTGTGAGGTTTAGTGGTTTATGTACATGGCATAAGCTGATGAGAGTTAAACAGTCGGCATGCAAACACACATATCGTTGACTAATCGGTTAATATTTTGCCCAATATTTTTTGCATATGCTTACGTCGGTAATTTCTTAGACAGCTGACTGTGGACATTATTCCATCCGTGTAAAATGAAAAATAAATTTCAAAGAAATTGTAGGATGAGTGGGAAAAAATTACAAACAAAACGCTAACACAGCTTCTATGCCAAGAGGAAGCAATAACGCCGATATTTCCGCTCTCCGTTCGATAAACATTTATCTTACAATGAACTGAACTTTATTGGGTAAATTAATTTTTAGGAAAATAAACAAATCACGAAATACGACCGCACTCCTGAAATATTTATTCGCTTAATTGCGACTGTTGACGGACAAATGGCTCATATAGCTACATCACCGTTTCCATCTCATCGCGGCCGACAGCAGCCTCGTCATACAATATGTACGGCAATTTTAGTGCATGAGCGAAGCTAGATATTGCTGTCTGACTTTAATTTTCCTAGTTTTAGTGACGTAGGGGGTTAAAATAATATTATTGCCAAGTATTAATTCGTAATGAAATGGAACATATTTGGTCTGAATATGTCATGATAGCTTAAACTAAAGGGAAAATCCCTTTTAAGAACCAAGAGGAACAATTTCCCGATTGAATATTTTATTTACTTAGGGAAGAATTAGTTTAGTCGTTTTACAAATGTGAATGCTTTCGATTTTTGTATGTATGGAAAAACTGCATACTTCATATGCAGCTAAATGTATACAAAGTTTCATAGCAAAAACAACGATTTTGCATCACAAAAATGCTTTGTTAGGCCCATCAGCTTCTATAGTTTTGTATGACACACGTCCTTTAATCCTGGCCAGTGATATCTTTCCTGTAGTGAGACATCTCTTATTCTCAAAGTTAATTGCGTTCTGACACGTGGAAAGTGGGTACATTACTAAGGCGGTGTGATGCACTTCTTGAGAAAATCATTTGAGGGAGGATTTATCATCTTTCGTATATCTGTGCCCTTACAGACAGAACACTAAATCAGACGTAACAGTATAACGCAAGAAAGTGCAAGTGTAGCACCATATAGACATTTGTCTATAGACAATTATTAACAAAACTAAATCAGGGTGACTGGATGGGAATTTGAAATCCGCACTTACATCATTCTTTAACCATTACGTTCGGAATAACTGTTTACTATAAAGCAGCTTGTGACATGACAGAGCTTCAGGATTTGATCTTTAATTTTTTGTTGTTGTTGCTGAAATATTTTAAGTTCGTAATCTGTAATGTGATTTTAATCACATCTAGCGTTATGAGAGATGTATATTTCGTTTGTGAGTCATACGGCGACGAGCTAGGGACATTTCTGATTGTTTCTCAGGTGGATTTCCTTTGTGGATTTTTGCTAACGCAGTTGGTCGTGGTAGTAGCGTCCTTTCATTGCGCAGGATGTTCTAATTGTCTTGGGAGTTAAACGTCGCCGTACATAACCGACACGAACAGATGGCGTCGTATATTTCCCAAGTAGAAACTTGTATAAAAGTCTTACGCAGTCGAGTGTCTAATATCAGCTAAGAATAAACATGAACCAAAGTGAGTGCCGTTTCTACGTATTGGCGCCCCTTGCACATGGAGGATTCACAGTGCATTAACAATATTATCTCAACATCCAAAACTAAGAAGCACACTTATTACAATTAAGAACGAAACTTTTAATGAAAGGCTTGACATAAAATTCCACAGAAAGGCACAGGAGGGGAATCACACAATTCGGGGAATTTGGAAGACCATTATACTAAAACTGTGTAGTGTGACACGAATCCAGATACATGCAAAATTTCAGTTCAGTAGCAGCAATGGAAATTGTCAAACCGATCAAAATGTGAAGAGACAGTTGATTCAATAAGTATACAAATCCAGACACATCTTTTTAATTAAAATTATCTCTCTCCCTCCCTCCGTCCCTTCCCTCTCCCTCTCCCTCTCTCTCTCTATCTCTCTCTCTCTTTCTATCTCTCTCTCTCTCTCTCTCTCTCTCTCCCACTCTCCCACTCTCCAGAAGAATCGTATTGATGATTGTATTGTATTAAATTTTAGCTAAGTACTCGGCACTGCCCGGGCATAATTTTGTACCAGTTGTATTAATCAATCTCGTCCTTCCCTCTCTTTCTGTTCATCTTCTCCTCGTCAGGGTCTGTCCGTCAACTTTTCTCCCCCTGTCTCGGTCCAGCTGTTCCACTCCTCATTCTCTGACCATCAGTTTCTATCCTCCCTCTGTCCATTGGCTACTCCCCTCTCTCTATTTCCATCTGCTCCTCGCCATTTTCCTTTGCTTCCTTCCCCATTTCTCCATCTCCTCCTCCCCCTCAAATCCATCAGCTCTTGCGCCCTCAATCGCTTCCTCACGCCCTCTAAATCCAACTCCACCACCACCTCCCCCGTCACTATGTCCACCTCTGTCTCTTTCCTCTCTCTGTCCATCTTCACTTCCCCGTCTCTCTGTCCATCTCCTTCCACTTTTTCTGTCAGTTTCCTCCTCTCAGTCCCTCTGTCCATCTCCTCCCTCCCCTCCTTTCACCCCATCTCCTCTTCACCTCTCTCTGGGTCCATCTCCTCCTCCTGCGTTTCTTTGTTCATTTCTCCTTCCCCCTCTCTCTCTCCCTCTCTCTCTCTGTTCATCTCCTCCACCCCCATATCTGTGTACATCTCCTCCCTTCCTCCCCTCTCTGTCTGTTCCCCTTTCAAATGGTTAAAATGGCTCTGAGCACTATGGGACTTAACATCTGAGGTTATCAGTCCCTAGAACGTAGAACTACTTAAGTCTAACTAACCTAAGGACATCACACACATCCATGCCCAAGGCAGGATTCGAACCTGCGACCGTAGCGGTTGCGCGGTTCCTAACTGAAGCGCTTGGAACCACTCGGCCACAACGGCCGACTGTTCCTCTTTCTCTCCCTCTTATCTCTCCACGTTATCATCCACACCCATACATGAAGTAGCCAGTTCTTAAACCAAAGCATTTCTTTCCAGATATTAAGTAATATGTGTATCAAGTTTCGAAATGGATCCAGGGCTTTAGGAGAAGCTTTTTACACCCTGATTAGCCCATGTACGCAAGTGTCACATGTATTTAACATGTCTGACACATATTTGTACAGATATTTCACCTTTACCTCCAGCATATTTCACCCTGCAGATTCGTTTTCAAGTAGTTCAATCTTTACGACATCACATCTCCTTAACTATGTGTGGTACAATGATACAATTTTGAAGGTACATTCAGTGGTATATGTGAACACTGTCTGGGCAACATATTTAGATTAGAGTTGGTAGTAATGAAGTAATATATTGAAACGTCATGCATAATGCAACAGTTTTTCACTCATCTCAGTGTTTATGAAATCATATTTCTTGAATCATGTGTTTTAGAACGATACGTATTTGAAAGTACACTCGGTGGTACATGTGAAGACTGACTGCAAAGTATTTTGCGAATAGAATCATTCGTAAACAAGTAATAAATCAAAAGGTCATGCCTGATGCGGCAGTTCTCTGCATGAGCAGCGAAAATGTAATTAACGGTAACCTTTCTTTCCTTTCATCATTTTATGGAGATTTTTAGCTAGAAAAGTCTCATAAAGCTTTTAATTTATGCGTAAGGTTTGTTACAATTCACTAAGTACTCTCATTCTCAAATACTGCATTAATATAATATCGTTACGTGCTCCTCATGAGACAGAATTCATTTTCACCACCATGCCTCTGAAAGGTAGATGGTTCATACCCCCATAGTGGTTCTTCCCAGATAGTAAGTGATAATTTGCGCCACGTTTGGCTGAAATTTATCCAGTAGCTTACGAGAAGATGTGGAACATTCATATATATATCCACTTTTATAAGTGTTGATGTATGTTGCAAGTGGCAGTATACAAAGTGAACCGAAAAATCAACGAAAAAGCTTTCGAAGACGGTTCAGGTATATTTTCTGAATATTTTGGCGTAATGGACTCGAGGTCTCCCGTGACTCGTTGCAGGGTAATAGTGTAATCATATGTTATTGAGTTTGTTACCGAAGTTACTTTTGTCTATGTGAAAATACCTTCACAATTTGTTATCCAAATTACTTTTGCTTATGTGAAAATACCTTCACAACAGCAAATATCCCATTGTGTGACATCTTCCAGTTTGTAGTATAATCACAGAGATCCACAAAAGCCTTCAGACGATGCAAAAGTATTGTGACGCGGTTGCCATCTTTACAGGAATATCTCAGCATAGCGTCGTTGCCCCCCCTCCACCCCTCCCCCCCCCCCCCACCAACGTCGCAATCAGTGAACCCATACCAGTCAACTACTCATCAGTAAGACTATTCAGATCAATATTTACCACTGTCCACGTTTAACTACCGCTGTGTGAAAAATAAACACTGATACAGAACTAGGCGAAATTGATCTAGGGGAAAGAGTAAAGTGGATATTACTGGTGTCAACAGCAAGTAACGTCAGTGAAAGGAACAAATATCTTTCCAAATTAGAGACACAGTTCATGCCGTCGAAGTTTTCACTGTTATACAGATGTTGTCAGTGTAATGTGGATACAATGGTAAATGGGTATAAGGAATCAAACAAATTCAGCTTCTCCGTAATCATTTTCTGATGGAAATTAGTCTCTCGCATCAGAAAATATCCTTGAACCACCTCTGAAGTTTCGCCAGTGGAATTAAGATTCATCGCGTTCACTAACAGAAAGCTTCTAACAGAATAGTTGAGGCGAATAACGAATCACAGATACGTGAAGTTTGACCTTGAGCAAAAGAAAAATTATGTGAGCGTCCATCCCCATCAAGCAAACACTTTATGGGAGAAATAAGTGAGTTAAGGCTGTAGCTAGAATTGCTTGTAGCTTGTATGCACGTGGAGTGATATACAGTACGCCGGGCAGCTATTATGATTTGAGGTTCCTGTGATTTTCTTAAACCACTTCAGGTGAATGCCTGTATGATTTGTTTAGAGATAATGTAGTTGATTCCCTGCCAGATAATAGTGCATGCAGAGATACTGCTCCACCTCTAATGACCTTCTTCTCAACAAGGAGTTCAAATCAAAACCTGATTCACTGTAGAGGCTGCCCAAATCTTTGCGTGTCTCGTACGCATGCCCCTTATCACTTAATTCAAGGATATATCTCGAGATAGCCTTATCACCACCTGTTGTTTTTTGTTACTTCCAACTGTTACATTGCAGCTTTTCCCAAAAATTGTAACTTAACGTGTTTTATTTGGAACACCCCACCCATCACTTATCTGGCTTTGGCGTGTGTTCACCCCAGCTTATTGACTAACAGGTCAACAGAGAGTGCAAAACTGCCGCAATATCGGATAACACAAAGAAAGTAATAAGGCCCTATGATTCCTGATTGAACTGCAGTGGCAGTGTTGACTTTAATTGATTCAGAATTGATGACTTTTAATTAAAACTGGTGCACATTGATGTTATATTCAGCTACTGAACACCAGACGCAAATGTTGAACATGAAATTAATTAAGAAAATAACTTGGGATTTCAACTACTTGATTGAAAACGGATGCAGTCGATTAGCAAAAATTTATTTTAACTCATGACCTACAGTCATCACATTACATGACTCTCCTACCAGGCAGTGGTAATAAATTTCGTTTGTGTGAAGTAAAGAGTGATAACTTAAAAGTAATTCCTATCGACTGACCCAGGCGTAATGTGAAGTGCGAGAAGAATTCTACAATACACGGCCCATGAAACCCTCGTTAAAACTTTGCCGACGTGGTCCAACAAATTAATCAGTGGCCGGAGCGGGCGCAATATCACCGAATACAGCGTGGCGGAGCGGCGTCGTTGTGCGGACGACGGCCGACCTCGTGGTGCTGCAAGGCTGCGCTCGTCTATTCACTCCTAGCTATCTTGCTCAGTATGTAGCTGAACCAAAATTTCCTATCTCCAAGCTCAATCGTTCCATTTTCTAAGTCCTAAACTGCAGAGATGCTCACTCTTTCTCAGGCAAGCTGAGTAAGGAATGCTACGTCCACACTCTAGGCGAGCTGGGAATGGAAGGCCACTACGGAGACTCCTCCCTGTCTGCTCTTCGCCTCGGTTTCCCCTCCAGGAAAATCACTTACGCCAATTGCAGCGCAAGTTGCGTTAATTATGCATTGCTTCCCAGCGCCGACCAATGCCTGCTCTGGGAAGTGAACAAATTCCCACAAAATTTCCCTTCTTCTCAACGTCTGCTATTTAGCTCCTCCCAGGCCACCCATCAAGGTTAGTATATGCACAAACACCAATTTTTCCAGAATTCTGACTCCCAGGAAAGTACTTCAAATTCCTTGGTCTTACGTTCCCATCGGAGGCCGGCGTATTTCATTCTGTCGCTCTTCACCTGATTTACTTGAGGCTCTGCGGACTGTGAATTCAGTGTGAAGTTGCTATAGTCACGATTTGCATATTTTGACCTCTGCTGACTGCTCGACCCTAGCTTTGCGCGGCTTTCTCACATGTTTCACTGAAAACGGGACAACGGACATTTATCAACAGGCGTACAAGTTCTCTGTCTGCTTCCCGGTACACCAGCATGGAGTCAACCACCCACTCACTGTCACTCATCTTAAGGCAGCTAGAGGCCGTGCCCCGTTACCACTTTCTCAGAGCTTGAGCTGCCCTAAACTGCCTATTGTCGCTTCCTTTCGTCGCTCCCCCGCTGGCCATGGTCAATTCTGAATACTTCCCTGGGATAATATAGCCTCCTGTAAATCGACACATTTCCACAAAGTTTTCATGTCATGTGAATTACTTTAAAACCATCACCTAACATTAATTATTCCAATACGTCCATACTATACCCTCTACAAGATGGACTGTGCCTTGTCAGTCATTTTTGTTCAGCCCTACTATTCGCTCAACGTGAGTTAGGTGATCTTTAATGACTTCATGTAAGGGGCATAGTTCTTGCCATCTTACATATTATCCGACAATCACATCCAACTAGCAAATTCAAATCAAATCATCAATGATGCATGAAACTGCAAGCAATGACAACAAATTCTAATGACTGCAGTTCCATTTAACTCAATCTGTTTTCCCAGAGGAGTCTTGTAATTAAAGCAGCTTTGGGGCTTTTAAGTGATTGGTGAAAGGCAAGCATCACTAGTGGGAAATGCTTGGGTCACAGAGCTGATTCTGCTAAAAGCCAGAATCTCGTGCAGCTAAACGCAGGGTGAATGACCTGCCAAACAAGCACAGCAGAAGGAATTAGCAGGGGTGGGCAACCCGTTATAAAGATTCACTGTGCACGAAGTGATAAGAATCCCTTGTAGCAAAGATGAAGATCAGTCTGACTGCTAGTTTTGGGCTGACAGTATTCTTGGTAAGTGCAAAGAGCTACCATGAAATGTAACACCTCACGAGGCAAGAGAGTAAAAGTAACCAAAGAAAACATGCTTTCATGTTTTAAGTGTCAGAAATTATTCTTACAGTGAGAACGGAATCATTCAGTTTCTGCCTAAGATCTGGAAAGCCTTCCTTCTATTTTCAGTCCTACCAATTTAAAATGATCGACTACACTGGCTGACCACCATCGGACAGTGGAATGTTTCCTTTACAGGTGGTCAATGTCAGGAGCTACATGTGGTCTATTTTGTTACAGGTAAGCGTTAATGTTTTCTCTGAAAGCAACGTGCTGATGTAACTGACTATTGTATAGGCTACACAACTTATATTTATTTACAGGTTTTTCACAATAAACTTTTTTATATGCAAAGATAATAATTATTGTGTTACCTTACAAGCCAAATAGCAAAGAATAGACAGGTAATTGTCTACATTATCGCTTTCACCCTTGTATAAAGTGATATCGCTAGCAAGTACACTACATGTTCAAAATTATTTGGACACCTATTACTGGGCAATAATGTAGAGTGTTTCTAACCTTCGCCTTTAAAATGGCTTGAACTCTGCTGGGGAGACTTTCAGTGAGGTGTATGAATGTCTGTGGAGGAATGGCATTCTTCCTCAAGAGCCGGGAACTATAGATGGCAGTGATGCTGAACGCTGGCGTTTGGAGTGAAGTCGACTTTGTAACTCATCCCAAAGACTTTCGTTGGGGTCATACGGGGTTTCTGGACAACCGAGCGAGGTTGCGCAGTGGTTAGCACACTGGGCTCGCATTCGGGAGGACGGCGGTTAAATCCGGCGTCCGGCCATCCTAATTTAGGTTTCCGTAATTTCCCTAACTGGCTTATAAAAAAGTGCTTTGTTATGCTGATACAAACGGTCATCGGCTCTAAATTTTTCTTCTGCTGTACGCACTACACAACGCTGTGAAGTCTTCCTGTCCTTCTGCATTTGCGATTTCTTTAGCACAATATGGGGACCACACCCAAACCACGAAAAACACCTCAACACCACAAAAATCGCGTTGCTCGATCTTAACCGGTTCTCTCGATATAAGCTAACATCGTTAGTCCATTGATGTCATTTAAACCTTCCACGCCGTGCTCTCTTAGCTAGGCGAGCCTCGAGCACGTGATCTTAGTCACCTTGTATTCCTGTCGGAAGACTTACATGCTATATATGGCATACATTGTCCATTAAATTCGTCATTAAGAGATCTATTTCTAACTTGCAAAGGGTAATGACAATATAAATCAACAGACAATACCAAAAAATGATTTCGCGAGCAGGACAACTGGCGGTTTTTATTTGCACAAGGCCGAACTTCCTTATAATACCCGATATACTCTGTGCTCATCCACAGACTGTTCTTTTTTGGGGGTCCTAAAGGTGTTTGGAAGACAAAACGAAGATTGAACGCAGTGAGTGGTTCTTCACATGAAAGTCAGTTGTCAACTAGACCCATTCGTTAGTCAAAATTGTAAACGAAACCCCACCAGTTGTATAAAGCCCCACAAAATAAAATTAAAGAATACTCAGAAATTTCATACAGTAACACTGATCCTTTAGTTAGTAAACTCTCTTGTGAAACAACGGAATAAAATGTTTAACACGTAATTGGGTACAACCCACCTTATTAGGACCTGAGGATCACAACAGGGACCAGAAAGGGGGCCACTTGCATGAATAGTTCATACAGGATACAAGCATATGTTTATCTATTCGAAGGTAACTGGGTAACTGGCTAAACATTCGGTAGTACCTAGGCAGCCCTGGGGAGTAACGGAGGGATACACCTAGGGGAAGTGCTGGAATCAGCCACCAATACCTACAGGGAAACAAATGTATGAAAATTAGTAACCTTCAGAAAATTTCCAGAAAGATAAATAAGCATCTTACATATATAAGAATGAGCTTTGCTGGCTGTTTCAGTGCCGTTACAATTGCATACGTATTCATAACGTGTTGCTTTCCAGTGGCCCAAAATTAATCGGTCTTCATAAATTCAGTAAACTCGAATAATCCTTAATCATGAATGCGTATGGGTATGTTCTGAACTCAGAGGAAGGAGATCTGTTCATTAAACATGACCACAAGAATGTAGCTTTAATCTGATGGGCACATTGTGAGCTCATGTCCAAAAATCAGTCAGTTTTTCCAAACTCAGAAACTGCAGAATGGAAATGAAATAAGCGTATTGCATCGCTGGCCTGGAGGCCCCTATTCGGGGAGGTTCGGTCGCCAAGTGCAAGTCTCATTTCATTCGACGTCACATTGGGTGACTTGCTTGCCGGTGATGAGGATGAGATGAAGATGCGGACAACACAACACACAGTCTAGGAGCGGAGAAAACTTCCGACTCGGCCAGGAATCGAACAGGGTTCGCTTGGATAGGAGGCCAACACGTTACCACCCAGCTAAGCAGGCGGACACTGCAAAATAATTTATGAAAACAGTTGCATACGATTATTCATTGAGCTCATGTGAAGGAGGTCTCTTCATTAAGTATTACTACAAGACGACAAACTTCAGCAGAAAGAAATGTGGTGGACTGGTGGTAAAAAATGAATTAGTTTACATAAATACAAAAATCGCAAAATAATTCATGTGAACAGATTCATATGGGTAGTCATTGTGCTCATGGAAAAAGTACTACTTCATTCAACATGAATTAGATGTCTTTGAACTAAAAGACACATTGTAGGCTGATGGCCGAAAGTCAGTTAGTTTATGTAATTCCAGAAACTGCGAAATAATTTATGAAGACACTGTTAAGTGGTAATTTTTTCAGGGGAAAGGTGTAGGGTATTACTCGGAAGGAGTTTTCACGCTCTTAATGTACATGAATTGCACTAAAGCTACCTTATCGTGGTCCTGTTTCATGAATAGACATCTTTCCCCTGACTTAAACCAATACGCGCTTGCATTTACGATTATAGATAACTTTGCGTTTTCGGAATCTGTGATGATTGCTCTTGGTCGGTGGCCAGTGACATATCGTGAGTACGTATGCTACTGGAATACTACCCAAGTAGCCAGTTGACAATGATCTTATATGAGTGAGATGGTTATGTATATTTCTGTCACCTAACAGTTTTCGTGCTTTGTGCCCTTGTATTGGTAGTTGATTCGAACTGTCCACCTAGGTGAACCCCTCTTCACTCTTCAGTACTCTCTAGGTTCTACCGAGTGTTTAGCCAGTTACCGTAGAACAGCTGAACATATGCATGCTTCCTGTATGGATGATTTGTGCATGCACATCTGTATCTGGTACATATTGTGATCCTCTGGTTCTCTTAAGAAGGGGTGTACCTAATTCAGTTTTGCCCAGTGTTATCGAACTTTTTTTCCAAAATCGCTCTCTAACCTCATTAATAAATCATTATTCCTATGAGGATATGAGACCTATTTAAGTTATTAACTTTCCATGAAAGTACACATGCCATTAAATCGAATACTATATACAGCATATCTAAATAGTACTTTTCTCTTTAATTCTGCTTGGTGAGGGGTCCTCTTGTGGTTTTCCTGCAACTTTGGACAGCTAGATGGCTACAAGAAAGAAAAAGAGCTCCAAGGGAGGGACAGCATGCAGACCATAAAAATTTTCTGCTGGAAGCCTGGGCTCAGTCAGGTACCCGATGGGAACTGGGCACTGTTTCCTGACAGATGCAAAAACCCTAGGTAGTCACTATGACATTTGAAACTTTCACTGTGCAAGGAGCTTAATGAATTCCCTTTAGGAAAGATATAGTAGTATGCAGGATATCAACATGGTGGAATCGGACCTTCGGCTAGCTTTTTACGCCGGTTTATCTATGATTCCCATGCCTTGTTGATATCCTGCATACTTTAAGAACAAGAAACGAAATTCTACCTGCTGATCAACTGAATTACGGTGTCAGTGTGTGTCAGGAACCATTGGCGAGTTCAGTGGCGGGTCAGAGAGTGGGGTACCCCAACCCCGCCTCTGGTATTGTTATGTATCTTCTTTTCTTGAGCCACCGTCCGCTCCGGCTGGACGCGTTGTTTACGACGACTACTAGGCAATACGACATCGGCAGTCGGAGACGGCGGTTCTTGAACGTGAACCAAATTAGGTGGCACACGAGGAGTGGCAGAGGCCCACTCCGCGGGACGGAATCCATGCAATTCAGGTCAACATACAGGAGAGGGGTCGAGCAACACAATGTCTGGTTCGACTGGAAGGATTTCATGGCCACCAATTGCCTCCACTGGAGTAACAACAATTGATAGTTTCGACGACACCTGAGTGTGTGATGCCAAGGGAACAGGACGTTTTAGCATCGTCTCAATCTGCTGCTGCTGAGTCACTGAAACGTAAGAATGCTCAACGACTTCCCCGACTTGAGTGGTTCCGGAGAAGTAACCTTCCACCGCCAAAGCAATGCTAGGAAAATCACTAGAGATCTCAGCAATTGGATGTCGTATTACTACAAGAAGTTCAGTTTACTAGCTTTTCTCGCCCAGAATTGTGCACTGTGTTTAATGTTGCTCCCGAATGTTCCACGAGGACGTCCTTGTTTTTTAAGGAAGGCATTCCCTTTGAATGGAATGAATTTTTAATAATGGTTGAGGATATACTTTTCTTCACATGACCTTGATTCACCTTTATGCACCGTCCGGTTCAGGATGCCATTAGACGGCTCCCGACTTTAAAAGTAAGAGTTGCTTTCTTTGTGACGGAAAATTCTTCACAATATTTTGACAGATGGTTACTTTAATGTTTGCTGTGTCCTGTAGATCAGTCTCCCATTTTTAATTTCTGTCGGGAATTGCTATATTTAGTTCGTTGCTTGAAATGCAAGATGTCTCAGTCTGTAAATACCCGATTCCTGACAATTATACCTATTTTACTGTTACTTCTAGCAGCAGGCTTGACGATTTTATTTATCTGGTAAGACGCGTAATAGGATTTTAGCTGTCGATGTCATTGCCGACAGCTTCACTGACTACTGTGCAGTGACTGTTACTTTAAATGACGAGCGACAGTCAGTGAAATTGTTTTGACCGCGTTGGATGATAAATGTGGAGCACTCGGAGAATCCCTCTCTCGATGAGATGATCCGAGAAGTGTGGGACTGTTATCTGCATTCAACTGCGCGATACTCCTCGATTTTGGAATAATGGGTTCAGCTGACGAAGCTGAGGCTCAGAAAAACGGTGATACGATTCTGCGCTGACTGAGCATGGGGATTTCGAAGAACGCAAGAATTTTACTGCTCTCTCTGAGGTGACCTTTAAGGAAGTGCTCATGAGGCTCTGCTATGAATTACAGACGTCAGTCGTGTAGAGGCGCAGTTGTTATGGTTGAAGCAGCGGCAGATGGAAGGGACGAGGATGCGATCCACACCACGTTCCGTGGTAGCGGATGAACTGGTTTCTTTATATCATCTGATTCGCCGTGAGCCTTGTGCCCTGAAAATACTCTAAGTTCGGAGTTGGCTTGGCCACACGGGCCGCTCGGCAAGCCGGGGCTTGTCAGCAACCGCATGGTGCCGAATATTAGCCAGAGTAAGGGGGGTAGAACAAGCACGTGGTCCAGGCCGACGGCGTGGCTGGGAATTCCATGTTGATGCTGTGTTGAGGAATGGGCTTTGTGCCGATGAAGGAGATTTGTATGCCGCAAGTACTAAAAATGGCGGACTTCGTGAAACCATAATGGCAGACATTTCAAAGTTCATATAGAAATTAATAATAACCAGAGGAATCATGACACCTTAAAAACAAACATGTACATTACCATTATTTGCACTACGATTCTGATGGTGTAATCAGATTTTCAATATCTTTATTAGTTTAAAGTTTATGTGACAGTACATTGTACAAGTAACACCTTGCAAAGAATTTCCAAAATCTAAACGGTTCAATGGATTTTGTCGATCAACGTGTCTTTAGAAAGCTATTAGTGTAAACCTAATTTGGTATGAATTACAGGCATGTAACTTGAATAGTACATGAGTTATTGGAGGTAAAAATGGTCGATTACTGATTTTGTCGATCAACGTGTCTTTAGAAAGCTATTAGTGTAAACCTAATTTGGTATGAATTACAGGCATGTAACTTGAATAGTACATGAGTTATTGGAGGTAAAAATGGTCGATTACTATTGATGGCGTCAGGCCACAAGTACTCCACAGTTACATGAAAAAACGATAGCGGTATGCTTACAAATATATTTATTTGTCTATGTCTTTGTTCATATCTGATATATACTATTCATGAAGAAATTGGTCAAATATTTACTGTGTTTTAGAAAGCACAGAGACATTGGGCTACTGGCCTACTTCCGTATATATTCCTTGGATATATGTTATTTTGATTTGTTTCTGTATTTAATAATGTGTGTTAGAGCATGTTTATGGTCCAGCCATAGGAATATTTATTTAATTTCAAGTTATTTAAATGAAAATACAGTATACAATATGTTTGTGGGTGTGTGTTGGCTTGGAGACATGGCGGGAGCGCTCTAGCCAATCATAGCGCTCGTTACTACGGTCAGCGACAACCGAAGTCGATGGAAAGACAGTATGGAAGTGAGGGAGGAGCATCGGGTAGCACAGGACACGGTGGAGTGCTGGACAGGGAGGCGCGACGGACGGTCGCAGGAAATACTTGGAGAGCGTTGAGCAGTTTGCGCGTGGTCGCGAGAGATAGAAATATCTCGTAGTACCGACTTGGCACTTGTGAGATTTCCTTGGTGACTGCAGTGAAGACGTAGTATGCGTTTAGAAGTGAATATATCGCGAGCTACTTTGTTGCTCATAACTAATTACGTGAAGTAGGAATCTATTGTCTCCCTGTTATTCACCTTATATTTTATTTAATTGCAGGACTATCGACACCAATAATTTCTTTTGCAGTAATAAACGGCATTCTTAAAGGTACTTCTGTTATCGTACTCATCATTTAAAGTCGTTAAAAATAGTACCGGCCGATTTTATTTAATTGTAATCTTTCATTTATTAATTTATATGTTACATTCCAAATTCGCAATTGCCAAGTAACAGGAACCTTCAACCATTTTATTCAAGTGTATTTTCATATTGTATACTGTAGACTCAGCAGTATTTGGCATGTAATGCGGCAACAACGTATCCCAGCCCCTAGACAACGAAGCCAGCCAAAACTTTTAATATTTCAACTCTGAGTCTGATGGTACGTAGTAGAGGGCCAAATTTATTTTTATTTTTTTATTTGAAAACCCGCAGCCCTGTCGTAGACGTGCGTGTATCACATCTTTAAAGACAGAGGACGGTAATGATGTGACGGCACAGAATGACGTATTGCCTGCTCTACATCAGTTCTGTGGTGTTATGTATGAGGTACGCGTCAGTGTTGATACGTAATCCGATGATTTGTTTATAATCAGGATCGTAGACTTACACTAACTCATAATGCTGCATTTTTAGATGTTTTTCAGCATGACGATAAGTATGACGTTATTGTCAGATCGCCTTCTCGTAAGTCGCAGGGGTTGGACTGTCTGCTTAAGGAGATATATGTGTGTTTTGGGTCTTTGTTGGGAACTACTTTTGAATATAATGTTAAGAGGAGGGTTTGTGCCTGGTTCGCTTGAAGCTGGCAAAATTGTGTTAATTCCTAAAAGACAGCAACTAATAAATTTAACCCGATTACCTTATTAAATTTTGATTATAATAATGTGACGGTGGCAGTGAATAGCTGGATGTTTGCGTTGCTGGGATAATTGTTGCTGATAATCAAAGTCGTATACCTGGTCGTACTCTTCTGAGTCCGGTAACTGAATGTTGTGATGTGATATCGGTAGGTACTGGTACGTCTGTTCCTCGTGCTCTAGCATTCTTTTTTTAATTTTACAAGGCGTTCGACCGCGTCAGAAATGGCTTTCTTTTGCAGATACTGGAAGCCGATGGGTTCACAACTGACGAGCGCAATCTTGTGTAGTTTGTTTACCGGTATTCAAGCCTCGGCGGCAGTCAATGGTCAACTGACACCCCCGATTACCGTTCGTAGGGGTTTTCCTCAGGCAAGTCCTCTTCCATTTTCTTATTTGCTCTAAACCTCTTGAACCCCTTCTTCGAAGAATTGTAGCTCAATTACAAGGATAGATATTCTTGGGCAGGACGCTCTCGGTGCGCGCATAGGTGGATGATGTAATGGTTATACTCCGTTCTCCCGCTGTGATTCCATTTCTCAAGACTACTTTGGATGTATGTTGCCTTGTATCTGGTGCCCACATCAATGAACGCAAACGTCGATTTGTGAAACGATGGGGTTTTGATAATGTTGTTTCGTGGATGACGGTGGCCGATAGACAAAAATCTTTGGGAGACATAACTGATCGCCTTCCAATTAAGTGAAGCCGTTTGGAGTGGAGCTCCAAACGGCTTCACTTAATTGGAAGTCCGTTATCACGAGGATACAAGGAGCAGTCTGGAACATGAACGGTGTTCCCTTAACCTGTTTCAGAATGTTCTGGTTCTGGATACCTTCGTTTTGTGGAAAGTATATAATATCGCTTTGATCTTTTCCCTTCCCCCGATGATGGCTCGGAAACTAAAACAGTTGTCTAGTCGTTTCATGAACAGCATACCCATAACCTGCTCCAGAAAGTTCTGATTCTGGATGCCTACTATTTGAGCAAAGCATATTACATCGCTCAGATCTTTCACCTTCCCTCGATGATGTCTAGGAAACTAAAACAGCTGTTTAGTCTAGGAAACTAAAATAGCTGTCCAGTAGCTTTTTATGGAAGTGCCCCCAGGGGCTCAGCATTCATTTGCTGGGTACGGGCTTGGCGACCCCGGGGTTCCTGAGCTGGGGACTGGTAAGCGCCGCCAGTCCCCTGTCACCGTAAGCTCTGAGCATACTTCAGCGACCACCGTGCGGCGCGGTGGTGGAATGTTGTGTGTCTCAGGGAATGGGGATCTTGGCCTGACCGCCCGGGTCGCGAGGATGGAATACACCTCTATAAAAAACCCCTCAATCTCAAGGTGTGCTGCGCGCCGATGAGATGCATGGCTGTTGAGGTGGAACAGTCGTTAGCGGGCGACCTCGGGGGAGTCTGCCGCACCTCAGTTGTATAAGGCTTACCTAGGCACGCGGGGCTCTGTCTAGGTGGACTCCTAGTTCCCTAGCTGCTCGTGGGACCGAGATGGAACCCTCGAACTTTTCTTCTTCTCCCCCCAGCGGAAAGGGTGGGCCGCTGGTAGGTTCTAACACCCAATCTCACAAGAGGGCTCGTGTAGCCAGTCCTCCTGATTCAGGTAGTAGTAGTAACAGAACGCATGCTGCTTCGCAGAATGTGTTTCTTATAATTAAAAGAAAAGATGGGAGTTTCGAAAAAGTTTCGCCATTTTACATCCAGAAAGGCTTAGAAGGTATTGCTGGTACATTAAAATCTGTAAAGCGCTTGCGAAATGGCCCCTTGTTGGTTGAAACATCTAGCTTCCAGCAAGTCCAGAACCTTCAGAAGGCACAATTTCTTGGGTAGTTTGCGATTGAGACTGAATTTCACAACACCTTGAACTACAGCAAGGGTGTTGTGACTTGCCGAGATCTCGTTGATATTCCCCTAGACGAACTGAAGGCTGAATGGTCCCGGGAAGGAATTGTCGACGTGCAACACGTTATGAAACGGGTGGATGGTGCTCTCCTGAAATCTGACTCGTTCATCCTTACGTTTATCAGCACCAAATTGCCCGAGCATGTGAAGGCAGGTTTCCTACGTCTCAGTGTACGGCCTTATTACCCCAACCCCATGCGGTGTTTTAAGTGCCAACGCTTTGGACACACTACTCTCGGCTGTAAAGGGGAAGCCACTTGCGGGAACTGTGGTAAAGCCGCCCATGAGGGAGTTGGTTGCTCCTCTCCTCCCAAGTGTGTCAACTGCTCTGGGGATCACCCTGTGTGGAGTAGGGAATGTAGAGTTTTCCTTGAGGAACGGAAGATCCAGGAACTTAAAACCACCAAACGCATCCCGTACGGTGAGGCAAAGAAAATTTACAAGTCCCTGCAGCCGCCCACGTTCGCTGCTTCCTTTTCTTCCGTTCTGAAACAGCCAGTCTTGAAAACTGATGCCGCTACACAAACGGAGGTTGCTACTGTCAGCACTAGCACCTGCGTTTGTCAATGTACGTGTGCTGCTGCTGTTCCTGTGAAGCCTGCTGCTCCTCCCCGGCCTTCTGACCAGGCCGTGGTAGCTGACGTCATGGAACTTCCTGCCCCTTCCCAGGTCCAGTCTTGTGCAATGCCCAGCGCTGCTACACCCCCTACTGCTTCTGAGGTTTTGGCTCCACCGCCACCTCTGGCCAGAAAATCGAAGCCCAAACCAAAGGTGAAGACTCGACCGCTCAAGGAGACTGAAGTTCTACAGTCTGCTGATGTTGATGTCATTCTTTCTGACGTCTCTCTCGACTCCTCTTCAGAGGCGATGGAGGTTGATGTCAGACTGGGGCAATCTTCTCGCCCCAAAACTGAGCCTCCACCTGTTGTGGGCTCTCCTCCCCGACAGAAAGTGAGACTGAAGGTCCTCCCACCCTGATCGATGGCTCCCATTATACAGTGGAACATGAATGGATTCCGGGCACATGTGGAGGAACTGCACCTCCTAGCACGGCAATGCCCCCTGTGCTTGTGTTTACAGGAAACACATCTAAAACCCTCTGATGCTCCTGTACTCAGGGGCTATAGGTTGTATCGCAAAGATGACCTGACTGGAGACAGAGCCAAAGGCGGAGTCGCCGTGTTTGTCAATAATGACCACCACTCCTCTGCTCTCCCCCTGGATACTGACCTGCAAGCAGTTGCAGTTGCAATTCATTCCCGTCGAAGGCTTACTGTTTGCTCCCTTTATTTACCCCCTCTGGATGCAATGACCTTAGACGCTCTCACAGATCTTATCGACCAACTCCCCCGCCCCTTTCTCCTCCTGGGAGACTTCAATGCCCATCATGTCCTGTGGGGCTCCACTTCTATTTGCACTCGAGGTCGAATTTTGGAGAGCCTCCTCACGTCTCAAGTGTTGTGCATCCTTAACACAGGTACTCCAACTCATTTCTCTGCCGCTACTGGGTCATTCTCAGCCATTGACCTATCTTTCTGCTCTCCCGCCCTCACCGACTCTGTTCACTGGGAGGTCATTGACGACCTTCATTCCAGCGATCACTTCCCCATCCTCATTCATCTCCTGGATGGTGTATTGCTGGAGCAGAGGCCGCCATCGTGGATGGTTGGCAGGGCTAACTGGCCTCTGTTCACTCGATTGGCTGTCTTTGAACGCCACAACAGCGTACAGGAATGGGTGGATCACATCACACTTGTGATCCATCATGCTGCTGACCTGTCCATGCCACAGTCTTCTGGCCCTCCTAAGCGGGGCCTTGTGCCTTGGTGGACGGATGAGTGCCGTTCAGCCATCCGGGACAGGCGTGCGGCTCTTCGCCGATTTAAATGCCGCCCAACAGCAGTCAATCTTACCGCCTTTCGCATCGCGAGAGCCAGGGCACGCCGTGTCATTAAAGAGAGCAAGAAAAGGTCATGGCAGGAGTTCCTGGACTCCATCAACCGTTCCACTTGTTCCACAAAAGTATGGGAAGCCATCCGGAGGATTTCCGGTAAACGCAGCCGTCTACCAATAGCTGCAGGCCTGAACCAGGTATGCCTCCAAACAACACCCAGAGCCATTGCTCAGACGCTGGCAGAGCATTTTGCATAAAGTACTGCCACTGCAACCCAGGATTCAGCATTTCGTCGCTACCGTGCGACTGTCGAACGAGCGAAGTTGGACTTTCGGTCGAACAATTCTGAGGCCTACAACTCCCCTTTCTCCATGTGGGAACTTGAATCGGCACTTACTGCGGCTTCTGACACCGCACCAGGTTACGACCGCATCCGGTACTCCATGCTTCGCCATCTGCCAGCGGCGTCAAAGGAAATCCTCCTCGAATGTTTTAATCTCATATGGCAGACGGGAGTTTTCCCCACCACGTGGAGGGAGGCAATCCTCATCCCTCTCCTCAAACCAGGAAAGGACCGCACATGTCCCAGTAGTTATCGTAGTATTGCCTTGACAAGCTGTGTCGGAAAGACCCTGGAACGAATGGTTAACCGTCGTCTGGTCTGGCTGCTAGAGACCAGGCAGCTCCTTAGCCGCTTTCAGTGTGGATTCCGAAAATTTCGGTCCACAGTCGACAACCTGACACTCCTCGAGGCGGCTATTCAGCAGGCTTTCCTCCGTCAGCATCACTGTATCGGTATCTTCTTTGATATCAGCAAGGCATATGATACTACTTGGAGACACTGTATTCTTGCACAACTGCATCAATGGGGCTTTCGTGGCCGCCTCCCCATTTTCGTTCGGTCTTTCCTGTCTCAGCGGTTTTTTCGGACCCGCGTTGGTAACACACTGTCTGATCGCTTTGAGCAGGAGAACGGTGTCCCCCAGGGCAGTGTTTTAAGCGTTACCCTCTTTGCCATAGCCATCAACAGTATAAGGTCTACAGTGAGGAGTCCAGTACAGTGCTCCTTGTTTGTGGACGACTTTGCTGTTTTCTGTTCCTCCTCCAGTGTTGCAACCGTGAGCCGTCAGTTGCAGCTAACAGTGCGGCGGTTAGAGGAGTGGGCTGCAAAGACAGGTTTTCGGTTTTCTGCCGATAAGTGTGTTTGTGTTCATTTTAATCGTTCTCGTCGTCTTTTTACTTTGCCTGCCTTGCATATGGGGGATGCTGTCCTACATTTTAGAGATGCAGTGCGGTTTCTGGGACTAATTTTTGACTCCAGGTTGTCATGGCTGCCACACCTACGTGACTTGAAAGCCAGATCCCTGAAGGCACTGGACATCCTCAAGTGCCTCAGCCACAGGTCTTGGGGAGCGGACAGGGCGCGTCTCCTTCAGTTTTATCGGGCTTTTGTGCGTTCACGGCTGGACTATGGGTGCACAGTATATGGGTCAGCGAGGCCGTCTTATTTGCGGATCCTTGACGCTGTCCACCATGCTGGGATTCGACTGGCCACGGGTGCTTATCGGACCAGTCCCATACCAAGTCTCTGTGCTGAGGCTGGCGAACCGCCACTTACCATCCGGCGGCAGCTCCTTCTGGTGCGCCAGGCTTGTAAGTTTCTTGCGGCTCCCAGCTCGCCTGCTCACCGCCTTGTTGCCCATCCACCTCTGGACCGCCTTTTTTCCCACCGTCCCCGGGCTACGTTGCCATTTGGGATCCGTGTGCAACGTGTTCTAGAGTCGCTCGGTGTGGAGTCTGTACAACCCCAAATCCAGGGTTTTAACCGCCTGCCACCCTGGTTACTGAAGAGGCCCAGAGTTATTTTAGATTTATTGCAGTACAAGAAGGGTTGCACTCCTGCCACCGTTTTTCATGCAGCATTTTCTGCTGTTTTATCTGAGCACCACGACTATGTAGCGGTTTTGACGGATGGGTCGAAACAAGGGGATTCCGTTGGCTGCTCAGTTGTTTTTCCGGATCGTGTCCTTAAGGTCCGACTGCCTCCGCCTTTCACGGTCTTTGATGCAGAATTGTCTGCGATCTTGCGGGCGCTGGAGCAGATGAGACATTCTTCCTCTCCTAAATTTCTTGTCTGTTCCGATTCCCTCAGTGCCCTTCAATCATTGCACCATTTGTATCCGGCAGTTAAAGTAGTCCAGACCATCCAGGATGCCCTCCTCCGACTACAGCGACTGGGGAAGGTTGTAGCTTTCTGCTGGGTTCCGGGGCATGTTGGCATTGCTGGGAATGAAGGGGCAGATCTCGCAGCCAAGGAAGCGTGTCTTGATCCACACGTATCTCAGTGTGCTATCCCCTTGCACGCACTCACCTCGCTGTTGAGCTCCCGAGTCATGTGTCGGTGGGAGGACGAGTGGCTGGAAGTGACTGACAATAAGCTCCGTCTAGTCAAGCCCACAAAGCGTGTGTGGTGTACTTCCTTTCAGCCCCATCGACGGGACGAGGTTCTCCTCACTCGGCTTCGAATAGGTCACAGCCCAATGACGCATGGCTTCCTGCTCCGGCGAGAGGACCCTCCAATGTGTGGTGCTTGCGGCGTCCAGGTCACTGTGCGCCACGTTTTATTGGATTGCGTTTTATTTTCTGACCAGCGGGCCGCGGCTGCCTTGCCAGCGGACCTGCCAACTCTTTTAGGCAACACTCGGACGAATGTGGTTAAAGTTTTAAAGTTCTGTGCCATGTCGAATGTTTTTACAAAGATTTTAGGGAGGGGATTTTAACTTGTTTCCTGTGTGACAAGCTCGCCCATATTTTATGTAAGTGGCCAGACAATGACGATTTCCTGTGTCATTCTTGTCGCTATGTTATCCCTTACCTTAGGTTTTACCTTCTCAGGTCGTATTTTCCCTCTTTTCCTGCTTTGAGTGTGTTTTTCAGTTTTATTGGGTCTCTCCACGTTCGTTCCTTTTACTGTGTGTCAGGGCGCTGATGACCTCGATGTTGAGCGCCCATAAACCCCAACACACACTTTTTATGGAAGTATCATATTTTTCTAATACGATACGATGTGGTTACGATTGCGCGTTTCCTCGAGGATCTGGGGCTTTCAGATGTACAAAGGAAAGCTTCTGTGTTATTTGTTGGGCGCACCGTGCTGACTATCTCTTACGCAATCCACACATTCCCATCTCAGCTGTTTTACTGCCTACGGCCAGGCAGTCTTGATCCGCCTGTCGATGTCGGTCAAGTGAATTTCTAGTTGAAACATGTCCGTGAATTTTATGTTGCTGTCAATTATTTGGGGGCTGGTATTCTACAGAGGCAGCACCTCATTGCCATATTTCTGTTAATGCGGGGGAGAGAAGTTGACTGTACGGTGCCTGTTGAGTGGGCTTCACCGCAAACTTCTTGTTAGACGGTGTGGTTTCATCTTAGCCTATTCTACCAACGACGGTTACGTCCTCGTGTTATCACGTGATACCAATTTATTATCCACCTATGAGATCCTATTTCGTATTCGATTTGGTGTCACGGATGAACGCAATTGCTGTCCCGCTGTAAACACACTACAACGTAGATTTACCTGTCATGGTCATGAAGAGAAATGGCACTGATTAAAAAAATATTTAGCGTTTCTAACTCGATCCGTTGAGGCTGTCTTTTCATCTGATACCATATTGCCTCCAGACCACTACTACGTTCCGAAGGCAAAGTCAAACACCATTGCATGATTGTTAGGTCAAAAGGTCACTATATTCGTAACATTGTAGATGGGAACCTGCTCGCCTTTCACCAGTATATTTCTAGGCAAAGTGTTTGCACCTGCCAAGGTATCGCGACTTACTCGCCAATATGTTGAACCTTATATTTCGTCGTCAAGGTATCTGTTGAGTTATGGCCCCTTTTCAGGTGCGCTGTTACATAGTTTATTTCGTTTTTGTGGCCCTGTTTGTCTTGGCTTTGTCGCATTAATGAAAAAAAAATGTCGCAGGCAACGGCTAGAAATGAAACTTCCGCTTTCTTTTTTGAGTGACAGAAGACATGTAGTTTCAACTCCTTTATTTTGAGTAGCAAGTTGTAAGGCGGTTTCTTTTTCTTTTTTTTTTTTGTGATTAAGCGGTAATTTTCATAAGCGCGAGGTCTGTGCATCGATGTCGCTTGCTTCCAGTACACTTTTTTTTTTCATTTCAGTACCACGTAATTCTAACAACAGATGTGTGTGGAACGCCGCGTAATTGTGTGATGACCAAGAACAGCTTATGCATATAACTCAAGTCTGGAAGTAGACACACTAAAAAAACCATGCACATGAAAGCATTCAACGTTCATTAAAGGTGCTGTATGTCTCAATAATTACTGTTTCCCTAGTTTCTATTATCATTGTCATTCGAAGGGACATTTTCTGTTAACTGCTCCAGAAACCGTTGAAAACCTGCAGAAGCTGAAACGCTTCCAAATGGTAGTCCTTAAAACTGGAAAAACCTAAGTGAGTATTAGCACAAAGTATTGCCTGGACTCCTCCTCCAGCTGTAACTGTACAATATGCTTCTCGAAAATCTATCTTTGATAAGTATGTGCCTTGTCACAGTGTGTAACGTTCCTGTGGACATAGAAGAGGAAAAAATTTTTATTTTTTTATCTTAATGTCAACACACAAACGTAAATCACTTGAAGGATTCTTCACAATGACCAAAGGTGATGCCCACTGGCTTGCAGAAACGGGATAAATAAGCCCGCTTCCTTCCCATCTTTGCAATACCTAAGTAACTTGCACACGTAATGCATAGGGGGGCACATCGTGCGACATAAATTCGCGGCTGTGCAGTGTCCGTCACAGTGATGTGTGCTTCAAAGACTTTGTCCTTCCTATACACGGTTCCAATAGTTCCTTGTACTTACTACACAAGTCAGAAACGTTAGTGTGAGACACAGAAACACTGATTTGCACCACATTGACCTGAATGCACAAAATGAACGAATCAAATGAATCAAACTCAAATACATTTACACTGTATTTAAAACTGAGTACATAGAAAGAAGCAAACCTTGTCACTCCATGAAAATTCTCGCAAACTACACACACAAGGGACTGGAATATCCTGACTATTTTAGGTAGATAAAATAGAGATAGATTGCTGTAGTGGTGGGCTACCAGTTATGTTGTAAGTGTCTTTATTTATCACGGAAACAGAAGCAATAGTACATTAATTGCCTTTTGTTCCACTTTTAAATGAACAAAATGTTTCTTGGAGCGTCGGCTTATTACAGCGGAGTATTTCCGTAATCCAGAAGTACTTAGTGTCTTGCCTGAGTGAGGAGCATGGTCTGCGCTGTTTAGAACTGTTAATATCGTTGCTGTGGCCGCCGCGAGCTAGCACGTGGCGGTTGTTGCCGTTGCCTCGCCTTCAGCATAAACATGCAGTCTGAATGTGACCTTCCTGTCCACATTGAAATACTCTGTGTGCTACGAAACTGAAAATTTTTACTTGTACTCTTCTTACTGCTTGTCTGAGCTCTTTTCTGGACAACTTGACTACTGTTCTGTACGTGACACTGAGTGTCTGGTCAACCATGAACAAGTGAAACACAATGAGCCTCTGTTAAGCCTACAACTGTTTGAGATTCCACAATAGGCATTATTGTTTTTAAATCAAGGTCTGACAGTTTTAGAATTGTAGTACAATTGCTTGCGTCAGATAAATTACGTGTAATGGCATTATGCATTATTATGTCACTATAGTTCAATATTACTGTGTCTGATGAGGCCTCTGATTTCCCTATCCACTGTTTGAATGTCTGAGCCAGCTGCTACTTCGGGTGGAAAACTTCAAAACGAGCAGGTGCTCCAGCGACTTAGCTGTCAGAATATTCATCTAGCATTTTCACAAGCTCGTCGTAGATGGCTTTCTAGGGAACAGTTTCGTCACAGGGTTTCATACAAAGGCAATACGCTGCAGGACCAATGGAGGACGAAAAGTAAGCATTGTGCTCCTTACCTCTTATGTAGTAGATGGCGAAGTGTGCCTCTAATTGCGCCCTGCAGTACATTCTTCGTTCTGGCTGTGGCATGGGCGAAATTTCGGAGCAGCTAGCGGCGGGGGCGCGGCTTGTTTATTGAGTAAGGACATTGGTTATTCAACAGTGAACAATAGGTGTTCCATCTTTTGCACCTAAAACAGTGAAATTTGGGTTGCACACTTTACTGTGAAGGCCCACACATTATGACATAGCAAAAAGGGAAACAGTGAGAAAAACGTGAGTAACTCTCTCACAGACAGACATCTGGCGTGAATTACGCGCCGGTTAAATACCGTCCTCGTTGCTATTCGTTGAAACCAAGTGAAACTAGTTCTTTGACTGCGCTGAGAGAAGGCCCAAAACATATGAAGTGTTAGAACACTTTATCACATAAATGGATACACGATTAGCTTAAATTTGACACACTTCCTTACCACAGGAGTACTGGATAATTTACAGCTGTCATGGACTAGCAAGGATAACTTGATACACAAATTAATAAATTATTCCCTTGCGGTACAATATTTCACATTCAAATGGACAAGTCAATCACAAACTTCAACAATCAGGTTGGTCGTAGACAAGGATGTTGACTGCTTGCTGTAGGTGAGGTCTTAAACTAGGGAGAGTTCTTGATAACTCGACACTACATCGATCTCAGAGTGAGGACGCCGCTTAGGTGATAACAGAAGAGTGGTCTTCAGAAGCACATAGGTTGCTGCTGATTGTAGTGGGCCTTCGCTAATGTCTATGGTATCGATTTGCATTGCCAACTATGATGTAGGAATGCGATCTCCGCATGATACCACAATTATAATATGGATATTTAATCTATAATGACGTAATGATTGATTCTGTTTTATCTTTGCTTGTTTTGGAACACCAGCTTTAAAGAACTGTACAGTTTTACCTGTACCAAACAATTTTGAGTTAACTTGTCGACTACCGACAATAAGTGGTTATTAATTACTTTGCACATACATCTACATCTACATCTACATAGATACTCTGCCGATCACATTTAAGGGCCTTGCAGAGGGTTCATCGAACCACCTTCACAATCATCTATTATTCCTACCTCGTACAACGCGGGGAAAGAAAGAACACCTATATCTTTCCGTACGAGCTCTAATATACCTTATTTTATCGTGGTGATTGTTTCTCCCTATGTAGGTTGCTGTCAACAAAATATTTTTGCATTAAGAGGAGAAAGTTGATAACTGGAATTTCGTGAGAAGATTCCGTCGCAACGAAAGACGCCATTCTTTTAATGATGTCCAGCCCAAATTCTGTATCGTTTCAGAGACACTCTCTCGGATATTTCGCGATAATACAAAACGTGCTGCCCGTCTTTGACCTTTTTCAATGTACTCTGTGGGTCCTATCTGGTAAGGATCCCACACCCCGCACCAGTATTCTGAAAGAGGACGGACAATTGTAGTGTAGGCAGTCTCCTTATTAGATTGTTACATTTCCTAAGTGTCGTGCCAATAAAACGCAGCTCTTTGGTTAGCCTTCCCCACAACGTTTTCTGGGTGTTCTTTCCAATGTAAGTGATTCGTAATTGTAATTCCTAGGTATTTAGTTGAATTAACGGCCTTCAAAAAAATGTTCAAATGTGTGTGAAATCTTATGGGACTTAACTGCTAAGGTCATCAGTCCCTAAGCTTACACACTACTTAACTTAAATTATCCTAAGGACAAACACACACACCCATGCCCGAGGGAGGACTCGAACCTCCGCCGGGACCAGCCGCATAACGGCCTTCAGATTTGACTGATTTATAGTGTAACCGAAGTTTAACGAATTACTTCTAGCACTCATGTGGATGACCTCACACTTTTCTTTGTTTATGGTCAATGGCCAATTTTTGCTCCATTCAGATAATTTTTCTAAATAATTTTGCAATTTGTTTTGAACTTCTGATGACTTTAATAGACGATAAACGACAACGTCATATACAAATAACCTCAGACGTCTGCTCCGATTATCTCCTAATTCGGTATATAGATAAGGAACAGCAAAGGGCCTATAACAGTACCTTGGGGAACGCCATAAATCACTTCTATTTTATTCTATGACTTTCCGTCAGTTAGTAAGAGCTGTGACCTCTCTAACAGAAAATCACAAATCCAGTCACATAACTGAGACAATATTCGATAAGCACGTAATTTCACTACAAGCCGCTTGTGTGGTGCAATGTCAAAAGCCTTCTGGAAATGCAGAAATACAGAATCGATCTGAAATCCCTTGTCAGTAGCACTGAACACTTCATGAGAATAAAGATCTAGTTGTTTCCACAAGAACGGTGTCCTCTAAACCCATGTTCATCGTGTGTCAATAGACCGTTTCCTTCGAGGTAATTCATAATCTTCGAACACAATATTTGTTCCAAAATCCTACTGCATATCAACTTTACGAGATGGGCCTGTAATTAAGTAGATGACTCCTACTACGTTTCTTGAATATTGATGTGATCTGTGCTACTTTCCAGTCTTTGGGTACGGATCTTTCGTCGAGCGAACGGTTGTATATGATTGTTAAGTATGGAACTAATGCATCAGTATACTCTGAAGGGAACCTAACTGGTATACAGTCTGGACCAGAAGACTTGCTTTTATTACGTGATTTACGTTGCTTCACTACTCCGAGGATATTTACTTCTACGTTACTCATGTTGGCAGTTGTTCTTTATTCCAATTCTGAAATATATACTTCGTCCTCTTTTGTGAAGGAATTTCGGAAGACTGCTTTGGCAGCACTGTCTTCGATAGTATCTCCATTGCTATTGCGCAGAGAAGACACTGATTGTTTCTTGCCGCTAACACGCTTCACATACGACCAGAATCTCTTTGGATTTGCTGTCAGGTTTCGGGACTAAGTTTCGTTGTGAAAACTGTTATAAGCAACTCGGATTGAATTCCTCGCTGAATTTCGAGCTTCTGTAAAGGATCGCCAATCTTGGGGATTTTGCGCCTGTTTAAATCTGGCATGCTGGTTTCGTTGTTTCTGCAACAGTGTTCTGACCCATTTTGTGTACCAATGAGGATCAGCTCCGTCGTTTGTTAATTTATTTGGTATTGATCTCTCAATTTCTGCCGATACTATTTCTTTGAATTCAAGCCACATCTGGTCTACACTTATATTATTAATTTGGAAGGAGTGGAGATTGTCTCTCAGCAAGGCGTCGAGTGAATTTTTATCTACTTTTTTGAATACGTATATTTTATTTTTTTAGGGGTTACAATATTCAGTATCGCTACGAAAAGCCTGTGTTCACTAATCCCTGTATCGGTTTTGATTCTCGTTATTAACTCAGGATTATTTGTAGCTAAGAGGCCAAGTGTGTTTTCACAACCGTTTACTTTTCGCGTGGGCTCATGAACAAACTGCTCGAAATAATTTTCAGAGAATGCGTTTAGCACAATTTCGGATGTTTTTTATGCGTACCTCCGGAATTAAATATGTATTTTGGCCAACACATCGAGGGTAAATTGAAGTCACCACCAACTATTATAGTATGAGTCGGGCAATTGTTTGAACTCAAACTCAAGTTTTTTTAAATCTTTCAGCAACTGTATCCATTGAATTGGGTACCTAAAAGGATCCAATTTGCACGATTCTTTTGGATCACTAACAGTTTCATTTTCATACAAGACAGCTCGAGTATGTTGAGCATCCACCACGTTCTGTTCTGATAACTCTATAACACAGGGCTATAAGGTTATCTTGTTCTGAAGTCAGTCTGATGATATTCCTCAGCCCTGGGCTATACTGGATGTATTAGACTTCTGTTATCGGTTTCTGAGTGTCCTCCATTTTACAGTACAGGTAGCGTTCCCTCCTATATGATTCTGTAATGCCAGTAGTTCCCCAAGAGAGGTGGTTACCAGTACTGCGTATGAGCCTGCACTTTTTTTACTGCGAAGAACTATTAAAGAAATTAATAGCGATTTAAAAAGATATATTACACTTGTCGTTCAATACACCTGGATTGTAGATGTCTTGCCAAGTTAGTACTTCGACAATGGCTTTAAATGTCTGCAGTGAAAATGAAGTCATATCTCTATATTTATATTTACTGCTTTGAGACATGCTCTGCCTAGATTTTTCTCAGTATTACGATCAGTGCTTCGTGGCCTTACAGATCGTTATTATTCTTTTCTCACACTATACCGAACAACTAGCTAAAGAGCTATGACGATACTGTCTATTATCGTGCAACAGTTTCCCTGAATTTGATCTGAAGAGTTTACTGTCTTATCCTAGTTGTAAGACACTGAGGATCTGCTTACTACCATTGCCTTTGATTCCTCTAAAGTCTCTTCCGAACTGCATGCATTGCTAACGTGTAACTCACTAGGACCCAGTTATCGTATTAAATGACCATGATCTTCCAACATAATACGGTCAGCCTGTTTATGTGCTCGAGATACAAACTAGGAACCATACTTAATGGTATGGACTATGGCAAATTCCTCTACGCATAGACGCACAAACAAACAAATGTATGCATCACGTCCAATAGGCGCCTGTCACTAGCGAAACGCTCTCTGATGCACTCTAGCAGTTGGGTGGGCATATAATTAATGTCACATTTCACCGTGCTGTGTAGATCAGTTGATGTATTTCAAACGATCGTAGATTTTTGCCACATTTTCATAGGTTCCTAGCGTGAGGTAAACAAATTCCCTACTTGGAGTTATTAGCTCGAGAAATAGCACAAAGTCTTTCATTTTTTAAACAGTACACTCGTTACTGTGGAAGATCAATTGGACCAGATGAAGTATATACAAAGATTCTCTAACTTATAGATACAGACAATTCGGAAATCATTGTAAAGTAGCTAAATCGTACGTGTAACATTAGTAACATACCGGCAGAATGCCTGAAGGTTGCTAAAACTGCAGTGACCACAGACCGCTACGGTCGCAGGTTCGAATCCTGCCTCGGGCATGGATGTGTGTGCCGTCCTTAGGTTAGTTAGATTTAAGTAATTCTATGTTCTAGGGGACCGATGACCTTAGAAGTTGAGTCCCATAGTGCTCAGAGCAATTTGCAGTGACCACAGAGTAATCAGTGTAATGAGCAATACCCTCAAAGGGTTCTTACGACTACTGCTCAGACGCCTATTCAAACGTCAGTGTAGCACAGTTTCGTTTTAAGAGTAGTCTTTGAACCATCAGCGTATTGCTTTGTTTTCTTTATTGTGGTACAAACATGTCTGAACCAACAAGGCGTTGCCTGATTTATAAATTATGAAAAGCATTACATAATAATAAAACCTCCATCATTACTGATCAGCTCTGATTCTTAGGATCACCCACTTTTGTATCTGTGTTAGTTGTAATATTTTCTAACCGCTCACCATTTCCACAGCAATGGTGACTTTCAAAGTAGGGAAGTAACTTTATAAATTTTATAAGGCAGCGTAACAGCAAGTTAAATGAAAATATTTTCAAAATTCCTATGGCCTAATGCCCACCACGAAAGCTGTGACTGATGCACGGTAGGCAGCGGGTTGACTACCTCTGGGATAGGTAGTGAAGACATCAACATTGTTGAAAAACTGTTCTGAGATCAAATCGTTCACAAGAACGTTGGTGACCAATTTGCGGCTTATATAATAATAGGAAACAATGTCATATAAGGATTTCTATTATATTCGCACTGTTAAAACTATAATCTGAAGCCATTTTTCGAGATGCGTTGGAGGACATCTGCAATAAAATAAAGATCAGTACTACATGTTTAAACAGCAACCGTTATGCAGGTGATCTCTACATCTACATCCACATCCATACTCTGCAAGCCACCTGACGGTGTGTGGCGGAGGGTACCTTGAGTACCTCTATCGGTTCTCCCTTCTATTCCAGTCTCGTATTTTTCGTGGAAAGAAGGATTGTCGGTATGCCTCTGTGTGGGCTCTAATCTCTCTGATTTTATCCTCATGGTCTCTTCGCGAGATATACGTAGAAGGGAGCAATATACCGCTTGACTCTTCGGTGAAGGTATATTCTCGAATCTTTGACAAAAGCCCGTACCGAGCTACTGAGCGTCTCTCCTGCAGAGTCTTCCACTGGAGTTTATCTATCATCTCCGTAACGCTTTCGCGATTACTAAATGATCCTGTAACGAAGCGCGCTGCTCTCCGTTGGATCTTCTCTATATCTTCTATCAACCCTATCTGGTACGGATCCCACACTGCTGAGCAGTATTCAAGCAGTGGGCGAACAAGCGTACTGTAACCTACTTCCGTTGTTTTCGGATTGCATTTCCTTAGGATTCTTCCAATGAATCTCAGTCTGGCATCTGCTTTACCGACGATCAACATTATATGTTCATTCCATTTTAAATCACTCCTAATGCGTACTCCCAGATAATTTATGGTATTAACTGCTTCTAGTTGCTGACCTGCTATTTTGTAGCTAAATGATAAAGGATCTATCTTTCTGTGTATTCGCAGCACATTACACTTGTCTACATTCAGATTCAATTGCCATTCCCTGCACCATGCGTCAATTCGCTGCAGATCCTCCTGCATTTCAGTACAATTTTCCATTGTTACAACCTCTCGATACACCACAGCATCATGTGCAAAAAGCCTCAGTGAACTTCCGATGTCATCCACAAAATCATTTATGTATATTGTGAATAGCAACGGTCCTATGACACTCCCCTGCGGCACACTTGAAATCACTCTTACTTCGGAAGACTTCTCTCCATTGAGAATGACATGCTGCGTCCTGTTATCTTGGAACTCCTCAATCCAATCACACAATTGGTCTGATAGTCCATATGCTCTTACTTTGTTTATTAAACGACAGTGGGGAGCTGTATCGAACGCCTTGCGGAAGTCAAGAAACACGGCATCTACCTGTGAACCCGTGTCTATGGCCCTCTGAGTCTCGTGGCCTAATAGCGCGAGCTGGGATTCACATCACCGTCTTTTTCGAAACCCATGCTGATTCCTGCAGAGTAGATTTCTAGTCTCCAGAAAAGTCATTATACTCGAACACAATACGTGTTCCAAAATTCTACAACTGATCGACGTTAGAGATATAGGTCTAAAGTTCTGCACATCTGCTCGACGTCCCTTCTTGAAAACGGGGATGACCTGTGCCCTTTTCCAATCCTCTGGAACGCTACGCTCTTCTTGAGACCTACAGTACACCGCTGCAAGAAGGGGGGCAAGTTCCTTCGCGTACTCTGTGTAAAATTGAACTGGTATCCCATCAGGTCCAGAGGCCTTTCCTCTTTTGAGCGATTTTAATTGTTTCTCTATCCCTCTGTCGTCTATTTCGATATCTACCATTTTGTCATCTGTGCGACAATCTAGAGAAGGAACTACAGTGCAATCTTCCTCTGTGAAACAACTTTGGAAAAAGACATTTAGTATTTCGGCCTTTAGTCTGTCATCCTCTGTTTCAGTACCATTTTGGTCACAGAGTGTCTGGACATTTTGTTTTGATCCACCTACCGCTTTGACATAAGACCAAAATTTCTTAGGATTTTCTGCCAAGTCAGTACATACACTCCTGGAAATGGAAAAAAGAACACATTGACACCGGTGTGTCAGACCCACCATACTTGCTCCGGACACTGCGAGAGGGCTCTACAAGCAATGATCACACGCACGGCACAGCGGACACACCAGGAACCGCGGTGTTGGCCGTCGAATGGCGCTAGCTGCGCAGCATTTGTGCACCGCCGCCGTCAGTGTCAGCCAGTTTGCCGTGGCATACGGAGCTCCATCGCAGTCTTTAACACTGGTAACATGCCGCGACAGCGTGGACGTGAACCGTATGTGCAGTTGACGGACTTTGAGCGAAGGCGTATAGTGGGCATGCGGGAGGCCGGGTGGACGTACCGCCGAATTGCTCAACACGTGGGGCGTGAGGTCTCCACAGTACATCGATGTTGTCGCCAGTGGTCGGCGGAAGGTGCACGTGCCCGTCGACCTGGGACCGGACCGCAGCGACGCACGGATGCACGCCAAGACCGTAGGATCCTACGCAGTGCCGTAGGGGACCGCACCGCCACTTCCCAGCAAATTTGGGACACTGTTGCTCCTGGGGTATCGGCGAGGACCATTCGCAACCGTGTCCATAAAGCTGGGCTACGGTCCCGCACACCGTTAGGCCGTCTTCCGCTCACGCCCCAACATCGTGCAGCCCGCCTCCAGTGGTGTCGCGACAGGCGTGAATGGAGGGACGAATGGAGACGTGTCGTCTTCAGCGATGAGAGTCGCTTCTACCTTGGTGCCAATGATGGTCGTATGCGTGTTTGGCGCCGTGCAGGTGAGCGCCACAATCAGGACTGCATACGACCGAGGCACACAGGGCCAACACCCGGCATCATGGTGTGGGGAGCGATCTCCTACACTGGCCGTACACCACTGGTGATCGTCGAGGGGACACTGAATAGTGCACAGTACATCCAAACCGTCATCGAACCCATCGTTCTACCATTCCTAGACCGGCAAGGGAACTTGCTGTTCCAACAGGACAATGCACGTCCGCATGTATCCCGTGCCACCCAACGTGCTCTAGAAGGTGTAAGTCAACTACCCTGGCCGGCATGATCTCTGGATCTGTCCCCCATTGAGCATGTTTGGGACTGGATGAAGCGTCATCTCACGCGGTCTGCACGTCCAGCACGAACGCTGGTCCAACTGAGGCGCCAGGTGGAAATGGCATGGCAAGCCGTTCCACAGGACTACATCCAGCATCTCTACAATCGTCTCCATGGGAGAATAGCAGCCTGCATTGCTGCTTAAGGTGGATATACACTGTACTAGTGCCGACATTGTGCTTGCTCTGTTGCCTGTGTCTATGTGCCTGTGGTTCTGTCAGTGTGATCATGTGATGTATTTGACCCCAGGAATGTGTCAATAAAGTTTCCCCTTCCTGGGACAATGAATTCACGGTGTTCTTATTTCAATTTCCAGGAGTGTAGAACCTTACTTTCGAATTCATTGAATGACTCTCGCATAGCCCTCCTCACACTACATTTCGCTTCTCGTAATTTTTGTTTGTGTGCAAGGCTTTGGCTATGTTTATGTATGCTGTGAAGTTCCCTTTGCTTCCGCAGCAGTTTTCTAACTCGGTTGTTGTACCACGGTGGCTCTTTTCCATCTCTTACGATCTTGCTTGGCACATACTCATCTAACGCATTATGTACGACCGTGCAGTACTAGCAGATAAAAGAGAAGACATTCTACCTCTCCTAAACAGAATCAGCATCAGAGATGCTTAGATTTAATACACGTTTCCAGGAAAAGTAATATGGTCACTAGCAAGAAGATAATAATCAACACGACTATTGACTCAGATGGGAGCAAACGTAAGAGAGCCGTCAAAATGAAATACCTGGGATGCAGGCTTAGGGAAGCATGGATCATGACATAAAGATAAAAAATTAGGATGAACCCTGCAAGGTCAGCAGTTCAAACAATAAAATATGTAACATGTGACGGTGCTGTGGGAATGAAAGCAGTTATCGGTATGTCTAGTGAGACGAGCGCGGTAAGCATATTACTCGTTTTTCTGCGTAGGTCATGACGGGATAACCTGAAACAAGGCGTGAACAGAGTGTACAAAGACTGCGAAATAATATTATGTAAATTAAATGCTTAAATATTGTTGCAAACACTTTTTCATTTTACGTATAACTAAACCAACTGCAAAGGTATCTGAAATTTGCGTTTAACAGATAGTTCGGGACGCCAATCATGATGGAAGCATACTGGATGTAGTGGTAACGTATAGCCCTGACTTCTTTGAGCAAGATCACATTAAAAATGGTTATCAGTGACCCTGAGACAGTTGAACTAAAGAAACATCTAATGAAACAGACTACTGCACAACAGGCGTAAAAAACGCATAGGGCCATAGGTAGTGATATTCTGAATCAAACGTATATAGGCGTCAAGTGGGAAATTCGCGAAGGATTCAGCCAATACCGTAGCAGAATATTGTCGAAATATTCCTCACAGTCCGCAGCTCGTGGTCGTGCGGTAGCATTCTCGCTTCCCGCCCCCGGATTCCTGGGTTCGATTCCCGGCGGGGTCAGGGATTTTCTCTGCCTCGTGATGACTGGGTGTTGTGTGATGTCCTTAGGTTAGTTAGGTTTAAGTAGTTCTAAGTTCTAGGGGACTGATGACCGTAGATGTTCAGTCCCATAGTGCTCAGAGCCATTTGAACCATTTTTTTATTCCTCACAAACACGAAAAAATTCTGGTTTTACTCATAGGCTGTTAGTAGTACTACAGTTGGTATCCAGACACTAAAGACCAGGGCAGGATCTGAAATTGAGCGTATCAAAGAGAAAGTATAAATACTTGAGGCAGTTCTCAAATGTTCCTTTCACAAAAGGAAACTCAGGAGTATTGACCCAATATAATTACCGCACCACTGTCAAAGGTGAATGGCTTAGCTATTAGTGTCAGTGGCGCTGAAAAACAGCACAAATCATTAAAGTTAAATAAAGCTTTAACGCTTGATGGAATCCCTATCAGATTATATACAGAATTTGTGACTGAGCTACCCCTCATATTAACCACAATATGCTGAAAATCCCTCGAATAGAAACCTTTATCCACTTGGTGCAAGAAAGTACGGTTCACACATTTCTACAAGAAGAGCTGCATAAGAGATCAATAAACCTAACGTCCAGCATTCTTGAAACTCATTTGTTGTGTAATAATAGAATATATTCCGTACTCAAATGTCTGAGGCACCTCGAAGAGAATGACCTCCTGAATGCAAAATAGCAGAGATTCTAAAAACACTGCTGTCGGAGTGGCCGAGCGGTTCTAGCCGCTACAGTCTGGAACCGCGCGACCGCTGCGGTCGCAGGTTCGAATCCTGCCTCGGGCATGGATGTGTGCAATATCCTTAGGTTAGTTAGTTTTAAGTAGTTCTAAGTTCTAGGGGACTGATGACCTGAGAAGTTCAGTCCCATAGTGCTCAGAACCATTTGAACCATTTTTTTTTCTAAAAACACTGATCATGTTAAACTCGACTCACGCTTTTCTCACATGTGATACTATGCCACTGATCAAGGCATCCTGGTTGATGCAGAGTTTCTTGGCTTCCAAATGGCAGAGTCAGTACCAAACACAGTCTTATTATCGAAAGTACGACCATATGGGATATTAAGCGAGATTTGTGACAGGATTGATAATTTCTTGACCGGAAGAACAAATTATTTCTTCTTGGATGGAGATTATTTGACAGAGGCAGGTGTAACTTCAGGTGTGTCCCATGTAAATGTTTTGAGACTTTTGACGTATATTTTGTATGCTGATGACCTAATAGACAACATTAATACTCGTCTCAGACATTTAGTAGATGACACTGTATTCTAAAATAAAGTACTGTCTGCCAATATATGCATGGCTATTCCTCAAGATGCAAAGATTGTCATCTTCCTTTACACTGAGGCCACAAATGTTATGGGATAGCGATGTGAACATATACAGATGGCAGCAGTACCGGATACACAGTGTATAGAAGGGCAGTGCATTGGCAGAGTTGTCTTTCACACTCACAATTTATATTTATTGGCGAACAGTAGGATAATTTATTGTTAGTCAGGTTTTACATCTGGCCTATCGCAGCAACAGACCAGTGGGAAATGTTGGGTGTGGAAGAGAGAAAGAAACCTTGGGAACTGGTGGAAAAGGGGTACTGAACAGAGGGAAAGATAGACGATGACGTGAATTACTGAAAAATTAAAAAAGGAAGACGCAAGAGTAACTAGGAGAAGAAATGAATGCTCGAGTCACTGTTTTCCAAAGAGTATTTGCGATACATGTCAATTTTGGAGGAGGCACAAGTTATGAGGATTGTAAAAGAAAATGTTTCATTTTCTTCTTATGAATAACGCGTACTGAATTGTGCATAGAATGCAAGGTAGCATGTTTAAGAGGCTAACAGCAACTATGAGGAAAAGTTTGCCTCACACATATGAGGTACTGGCCACACCAGCTTTTATGTAGTGTTCTAAGTGCTGACAGACAAGCACCACTGCGTGAAATAACCGCAGAAATCAATGTGGGGCATACGACGAACGTATCTGTTAGGACAGCGTGGCGAACCTTAGCGTTAATGGGCTATGGCAGCAAACGACCGACCCAAGTGCCTTTGCTAACAACACGACACTGCCTGCAGGATTTCCACTGGGCTAGTGTGCTTACCGGTGCAGATTGGTTGGACCATAAACGACACGAAAACCATGACCTGGTCATATGGGTCCCGATTTTAGTTGGTAAGAGCTGGTAATAGCGGTCGAGTGTGGCGAGGACCCCATGAAGCCATGGACCAAAGGTGTCAACAATGCACTGTGCAAGCTGGTGATGGCATCGTAATGGTGTGGAATGAGTTTACGGGAAACGGATTGGATCCTCTAGAGATCGCCTGTTCGATTCACCTTCTCAACATGGACGTAGTTTGATGCAGATTTTCTTGTGAAGGCTTTTACCACTATCCATGTCGCTAACCCAATATCTAGTTTTTTGAAAGACGCAGTGTTCCACCGTCACATCTATTCAAGACAGACGAAGCATCGCCTACTCACTACTGCTCAAAACAAAACAAATAAATCATCTCATACCCACTCCATCGCTCTCCTCACTCCACGAAGGAAGCGTATCACATCTAGTATACGGAATGACTGGAATCGAGAAACAATGTGAACAACGTATCATTCTGAGTGATCAGCTTTGAAGTTAGAGTTTCAGCAGGTAAATTAATGTTATCATATGCTAGAATGACATGCACTCTTAGCACCTGCCTCAAAACACGTGGTGTACATTACGGAAAACTTTTTAATCTCGATTGTGGCAGATTTCTACAGAAAGACACTTCAGAGAGGACTGCAACCGAGACATAGTGTATGGACATGTAACTGTTATTCTGGGGAAATTTTGGTACCATACGAGAGCTTTCACAAACAGATGTGGCATACTAGAACAACAAACTGCTTTAAAGATCTTGTTGTTGACTATTATATCATAACCTATCCCCTTCCTTTATGAAAGGAATTTCAAGGAATTATCCTCATAAGTTTTATTTTTAGTATGCCTTCTGATTTCGTAGATCGACAATTTTAGGAAGTTTGAAATGTGAAATAAAATGCGTTTAATATCGTCCTGTTCAACTCAAACGACCACGAAAGTTCGCACTGTAATGCAAGCAAGAAAGATTCGTGAAATATTGTTGTGACTTGCATTCTCTTCTAGATAGTTTTAAAAGCGTAAAATTAGCAACCACCATTAAACAACGGAGTAGCACATCTGTGGTGAAGGGGTAAGCACTTTTAATTTCTTGCGAGTGACGATGATGTGGAGTACGTTTATTTGACTTCCTCTATATAACTACAAAACTCTGAGGCTCACGGATGTGCCATTACAGATAATCTCTAATGATGACTGTCACTTCGTTGGGCACAGTAAACAGTGTTTTATACGTATCAACAGATGTATAGCAGAGGGACTGCTTCCCGCAGTAAACATGTTACTACTCTTCTATCTATCGCGTTTAGTTCCAGAGTTCGCGACGTTCCACTCAGAGGGTGGATTAAAGCTGAAGAGATTCAGCAATAGCGCCGTTTCCTTGATAAAATTGGCGCCAGATTTCCCCTCGATTGCTGACAGATATTTTAGAAGGCCGACAGCAGAATTTTGTTTACCATATCGCTACGCTTTGGCAAGAGCGTTGCGCATATCGTTTCGCCCCGTCTCGTCTGTATTTTTATGTCCTCGAAACTGGGAAATCTTCTCGCCTTTATAAAATGACAAAAAAAGCGAGAAGGGACAAAGGGAGCAGGCACAATGTAAACTCTCGGTTTCCGCCGGAACCCCTGTTATGGAAAGCTTGCGGTCCGTCCAGGAACATTTCGGGAGTTCCACACAATTTGTCTGGCGCCCGCGTCGAACGGCCAGCCGCCTGTTCTCCCTACATTCTATGTTTCGGATTTCCGCTGTAGCGGCTACAGCAGTCGGCTGGGGCGACTCAGCGCGGTTCTACCCCAGAAAAATCAGCAGCAATAAAGGTAAGACACAAAATAAATGGTAGGCAGCCTCGCAAAAGGGATGGGGATAGTAATGTTGGGACGGAACGAACTTCCAGATTCCACAGTTGGTTCCGATCGAGTTGCGCTTTTTACAGCATGAGTCGTCGCTTTTAGAGTTGGCTTATTTTCACGTATGTTGCTCATAGAAGAAGCTTCTCTTTTGCTCGCTGGTGACGTTCCATGGAAATATTTGCCTTTCGGATTATGTTACACGTGATGATATTTATTTCTCAGTTCATTATTAATACTCTCCCCCCCCCCCCCCTCCTCTCTCTCTCTCTCTCTCTCTCTCTCTCTCTATCTCTTTCACACACACACATACACACACACACACACACTGGGCGAAAAGTTCGCTTAACTCAATTACATTTGTGATTTCTAATAGGTACATATTTTGGGTTTACTGCTAGTTTTTCTGAATTCATTTGTTCTGGAAACATTAGAGCCATAATTTGACATCTTACATCTAACATGGCGTTTTTTATATTGTTCATCATTACATTCATTACGACACATTCGTTACAAGATTTATGTTCAGTGTTGGCGTTAACACTGAAGAATAGTTAAAATTTCGACACCTGTAGTTCTTAAACCCTCAATTTAAATTTATTGTCGAACAGTAGGATAATTTATTGTTAGGCAGGTTTTACATCTGGCCTATCGCAGCAACAGACCAGTGGGAAATGTTGGGTGTGGAAGAGAGAAAGAAACCTTGGGAACTGGTGGAAAAGAGGTACTGAACAGAAGGAAAGATAGACGATGACGTGAATTACTGAAAAATTAAAAAAAGGAAGATGCAAGAGTAACTAGGAGAAGAAGTGAATGCTCGAGTCACTGTTTTCAAAAGAGTAATTGCGATACATGTCAATTTTGGAGGGTGCACAGGTTATGAGAATTGCAAAAGAAAATGATACATTTTCTTCTTATGAGCAATGCGTACTGAATTGTACATAGAATGCATGGTAGCATGTTTAAGAGGCTAACAGCAACTATGAGGAAAAGTTTGCCTCACACATATGAGGTACTGGCAAGAATAACAGACGGATGTAGTACATCGAATGGTCAGAAACAGTCCTAGTTAGTTCTGTTCTAACAGTCTAAGGTTTTTATTACTCGAAACGGGTCCAAATATTTAGAAGTACCAAAGTTTTGGCAGAACGAGTGACGGCACTAGTTTCAGTTTCACATCCGAAATCCTTACACCGCAGAGATAACAGAGAACTTCTTCTTATACTTGGTGAGATTGTGTACTTTTTTTGTTTGTTTAGGTGCTCATCCATAATTACTCTTACATGTTTTACTATTGTTTAATGTAGAATTGATTTCCCGTCGAGAAGAAAAGATGACAAAGCCAGAAGAAACCCAGGAAACGTGTTAGTGTCCATGACTCTTCGTTTCACTTTATCTGCTTTAAAATAGTCTGCTTCTGCTTGCTCCTACTTACATGTTAACTCATTCTGTCCTTCCGCCAAATCTTCAGTAGACGCATACCTCGAATACTTTATTTTATCATTTGCTGTTCATTAAGTGTTCACGTCATTGCTCTTCACATAAGTTTAATAATGAGATAAATATATAATAGGCTATGACTCGTCCTGTGAGTGAGTGAATGATGCTATAACGGTGATACGTTTTTCAAGTTTTTTTTTGGTGATAACTGACTGATAAGAAGTCGTTCACTTTTAGTTGAGTCCGCTTTGTGTTTTGTTTTTAGACTACTAACCCAAGCGTCTTCCACAGATTGTATTAAAAGTCGCTTTTAAGGGTGTCAGAAAACGTTATAAGAGGGGCAGAAGTTTAGCATTACGCAAGGCTTTCGACCCGGCACCCAATCTGGTTGGAGTTCAAGCAGCGATATGGCCTAAGGTCACTCTTCAACGAACGTGAAGAAGTTCGAATGATATCTATTACGTTCTAGATCACCGATCAGTTTGATCTGCGCTGCACACACTCTACTGCATTGGTAATAGGTAAGTATGGGGGGTCTACTGGTAATTTTGCATTTCGTATCAGTGTTTATCTCAGCTTTCGCAAGTTCTTTGGCACCAACGGCACGTGCTGCTCTTTGGAGTATGTCATTCCTTTTTCAACGATTCTTGTCTACACACACCTATTATCCCCATCTGTTTCAAATAGTACTCCAAGGCTTTAGATTAACTTTCAAGTTGCCTTTAAACTTCTCCCCCTGACCTCCTAAATGGTGGCTCTCTATGATTAGTTCACGCGATGCGGCTTGAGATGCTTCTTCATACGACGGACCATTAGAGCTTATATTTGGCTCGTACAGTTTAATAGTATTATCAAGAATACAGATGTTTGCACACCTACTCTCCAAAGTAATTTAATTTCTTTGTGAAATATGTTTATGTAGCTCAGTGTTAAAGTGACGTCATTCAAGTCACGCGTTCTTAAAAATGGCTTTAACGATCAATAACCTCATTGTCATAATCTAGAAATCTGTTGAAACGGTTCATTCATGATCATTTATACTCTCCCACGGAACCACACATCATTAAGCCTATATATACACACTAACAGAAAAAATTGGCACACTAAAAAATAATTAATGTAGAGTTATGAAATTTCGCGAATACACATTTCTAGCTAATATTTTTAAATGATTAACACTGCAAATCTTAGGTAAATATAAGCGCGAGATAAGCCATAGCAAATGCAAAATTCTAGTTCATTAACAACCTCTGTAAACAGCAGAATGCAAGCATGGAAACGTGCATGCATTGTGCATTGTGCCGGATGTCAGCTTGTGAGTGGGAGTTCTACGCCTGTGACATTTGGTCGGACAATACGGGGACGGTTAATACTGTTTGTGGATGACGTTGGAGTTGTCGTCAGATGGTGTCGCATACGTGCATGATTGAAGACAGATCTGGTGATCGAACAGGCCATGTCAACATTTTGACGCTCTGTAGAGGATGCTGGATTACTACAGCGATAAGTGGGCGAGCGTTATCCAGTTAGAAACACTCCCTGGAATGTTATTCACGAATGGCAGCCAACAGGTCGAATCGTCACACTGACGTACAAATTTGCAGTCAAGGTGCGTGGGATAAACTCTAGAGTGTTCCTGCTGTCATACACTCCAGGTGTGGGTCCAGCGTGTCTAGTACGCAGAAAAGTTGGTTTCAGGTCCTCAGCTGGCCTTCTTCTAACCTAAACACAGCCATCGCTGGCTACGAAGCAGAATCAGCTTTCATGAGAAAACACAATAGCCATCAACATTGCCCTCCAATTGGCTCTCGCATGAAGCCGTGAATCGCGGTGGTTTGGGCTCGGTGGAATGCACACTACAGGGTGCCTGGCTCTCAGCTGTCCTTGAAGGGACCGATTTGCCACAGTTGGTTGTGTGGGGCCAACTGCTGCTCAAATTGCTGCGGTAGATTCAGTACGATGCGCCACAGCTATACGCCGAATTCGCTCGGTTGTGGCACGTCGCTATCCGGAGACTGGTCTTCTTGCGACTGTACGTTCTCGTGACAACCGCAGTGGTTGCATTCCTGCCATGTCTTCCAGCGGCGTCGCGGAAGAAACATCCAGATTCTCGTAGCCCTATTACTAGGCCTCGTTCAACTCAGTGAGGTGGTGATAATGTCGTCTTTGTCGCCTTTCACGCATTCTTGGTTAATATCAAATTATCACATCCAACCTGAAAGGTAACGAACGCTCAGGACTTTTATAGCGTGTATTTAAAGCAAACCTAATTTGCATACTCGTAGTGGCGCTGCTAGCGCCACTCTTATGTGTCTGTCACGAAATCTGAATAGATTTCATTTTTCAGATGTAGAACACACCTAGTAACTTTCCTTTGTGTGGCACCCTTCGTTCTTGGTGTAGTGATATTTTTCCCATCATTGTAGTTTGCAGACTACTGGCATATATTGTCCAGAAAATTTTTCGAAGGACTGTAATACCCGAGCCGGCCGCGTGGCCGAGCGGTTCTAGGCGCATCAGTCAGGAACCGCGCGACCGCTACGTCGCTGGTTCGAATCCTGCCTCGTGCATGGATGTGTGTGATGTCCTTAGGTTAGGTAGGTTTAAGTAGTTCTAAGTTCTAGGGGACTGATGACCTCAGATGTTAAGTCCCGTAGTGCTCAGAGCCATTTGAACCATTTTGTAATACCCGAAGGAATTGTATCCCACACACACACACAGCCGTTACAAAGGTAGTAATGCAGATATTTGTATCGAAATGGTTGAACAGAATTTTATTACCCGCTCCTTAATGGCGTGCTGACCTACCTTTGGAATACACTGTAGCAGTGATTCTACGTGGCTGGAATTCTGCGACCCCATGGTAATTCTCCGGAGCTATGTGGCAACAGATATCTGTTCATAGTCACTCGATTTCCGAAAATTATCAGCCGATGGTTTTTGGGTGCTGAATTTTTGCCCGGTAGTGTTTCATCGGGCTGAGGTTAGGCGAATCTTGAGTCCAAGAAATGAGCATGACTTCTCTATCATGCTGCTCTAACCACGGAAGCACGATTCAGACCTTGTGTGACGGACAGTTATTGTGCTGAAATTAAGCCGTCGCCGTCGAGGAAGGTTTCAAGCATGAAGGCATGTGATCCACAATAATGTTCAAAGTAGTCTAGAGCTTTGATTGAACTTTCGTTTACCACCACACGTTCCATGGAAGCCCAAGTGAAATACCCCATAGCATAATACTGCCCTTATAGACCTGCGTCCGTAGTGCTTTGCATGTTTCGAGCAGTCGATCGTCTGGGTGACACTTTATTCAGACACGACTGTCGCCCTTGTGTAGCAAGATAAGTTATTCATGCTACCAGCCGACTTCTTTCTGTTGATCCACGGTCCAATCTCGATAATCCCGTGCCCACTGCAATCTCAATAGACGTTGACGTTTGGACAACGTCGGAACACGTGCGGATAGTATGTTGTGGTACCTCACGTCCAACAACGTGCGTTTAACAGTGTGCTCCGAATCACGTTTGCTTGCACCAGCATTGTACTCTCTCATCAGACCTGTCACAGATCGCCACTTATCCTACTTGACAGAGAGAGCAAGTGTCTGACTTCCTCGTCCTCTGATGAGACGTGGACATCCAGATCGATGTCACCTATCGTGGTTTCACATTCCTTCATTTGCTTTCCGTAGATGCTCACTACAGTAGCATGCTACCAGCCTTTTAGAGATGCTCGTTCCCTGGAACCAGGGTATAACGATCTACCTTAGGTCAAAGTCGGTTACGTTAGTGGTTTTCCCCACATGTGGCCTTAACATCGCTAGTATGAGTCCCATACGTATTATCGAAGAGCGGGTAACTCTTCTACGCCATTCGTCAGTAGTTTATGCTTCCCGGTGACGGTTCCATTCCAAACGCAAGCGTTTCTGTAGTGTTGTTGACGGCATCATATGCACGGAACGATATTTCTCTTCTCTGACTGCTGGTAGTTCCCAACGAATGATACGAAAGGACATAGAATGTTGCTGTCAATCCATTACTTGTTATCGAATAGCAGGCGCTGTTGTGAAGGAGTTACGATGTGCTAGGAGCACAATACAGCAATCCTCCATTGAAGTGGTGGGATGTTGTCGACAGGAACCTTGACGAAGGGTATACAAGCACTTACGTTCCCACGAAGTCCGACCTCGGACCATTGTCACATCCGAATGTAGCACAAATCTGTTTATCGGACAATTCGACCAGCAGACAAAATGGAGACCGCCCACAAAGCTCCTTTGAAACTCTTTCGAGTGCTAGTGAATACTCAGCATCTCCTTGTCCTTTATAGTGATCATTCAACATCTGAAGATATTTAGGGCTCTTATGTACCCTACACTGCCTGGTAATAACACTAAACGAGTACAAATGTAATGCACTCGGGTGGCCATTCTTCTTCCCACAGATAACTACAACTTTAATTAGAACATACCCGCATATAATAAGTAGATTTGCAAAGTATCGCTGACATCTGACTATGTCTTCTACGAGCTTCCCGTCTATTGCTAGGCAGTTTATATGGTGGTCGATTTAGTGCCATGAAAACCGAACAAATGGAAAGAGAAAATTATCTTCCTATCGACAGAGAACTGACGAAGATTCTCAGATAGGAATTGTTCTAATGTCAGAAATTGGGGAGATGGTATTTGACTGTGTGAGAGAAAGATTCATCAATGACTACTCATCAACTCGCGTTCGAGGAATACATTACGAAGCTCAGTTATATCCTTACTACAACCAACGTGTGTAAGAAATGAGTCAACATGATTCTGAACCCACATTACGGTTTTCTAAATTAAGTACATTTGTATTGCATGAACAGACAGTTTAAAGGGCTGCTTTGACTTTAAGTTGTAACAGAAAAGTGTAAGCTGTTACTCTATTGTCACTGATGTGCTAGAACATTTGGTGTATAGCGTTTCTACGATACTAATATCACGCTGGACTAATATGCAAATGGTAACATCTCTTGGATTTAAGTTGAATCTCCGTTTATCCCATTATCTGATGACGGCTTGCCGTACGGATCGTATTTCCTGGGGAGTTCCATATGTGGAGCTTTTATAAATATTTCATCAGAATGAATTTCAAATACTGATACTGAGAGAATATATTCCAGCAGTATAACTGTCTGTAAGCTTTCATCTTACAGAATATCATCACACATTCTAACACCAGATAAATGTGATTATAATTCTACCGCCGAAGTTTTTTAATCTAGCCTGTGTTCCGGAGTGCCGTCACAAACTGAAGGGAGTGACGCGAATGTCTATATATTATTGTAAGAAGTTAGGGTATGCCGATGTTAGACATACCGCGAACTTTTACGTTTTCAAAGACATTAAATGTGATTTATTCGCTTAGATTTTAATTAAGACGGTGTTTACTTATTCCTTTCATTGTTTAATACATGCTGATAACTGTTACAGTTTCATAGAATTAAACTGTAATTTATTTACTCAATATAGTTACCACACTTTTCTTATCTTACGTTACTTATATTCTTGTCCGTACCACTGCACCGGCTCTGCTGCTAGAGTGAGAGTACTTATGTAACACCGTATCTTTTGTGTTCGGCTGGCTGTACGTGTCGTGAGTAGCCGAAATGTTTCTCTCTCATTGTTTTTAATGCCTTGAGTTGATATTTGTTCCTGTTTGTAGCCCTTCTTAAGGTTTATTGCTGCTTTCGTTAGCTGCCAAAGGACCCACACATTGTCACACAACAATACAATATTTCACTTGAACTATATTGTTGTTACGCCGTCCTGGACTTCCCATTGTTACTATTACAATTCATTTTTATTACAGCTGTGATCTACAGTAGTGTGAATATTGTGATCGCTGCACCAGTATTTTCGATGACAGTGTCATTAAATTATTTTTTCGACATGTATAATTTCATTGTTAGTGATCCGTCATCTAGTGCAAATAGTGAAACGATCTTTCCCAAAAGAAAGAAATAGAGTATAGTTCTAAAGCAGTACGGTGATAGTAATTTATCTTATGGCTTTTTTGGCGTGGTGACGAAACATGCCGATCCCCGAGCGTGTTATATGTGGTGAAAAATTTTGTAATGCTGCTATGGTTCCCAGTAAATTGAAACATTTGTGAAGAAATCGTTCCTCACTGTTAAGTTAATATGTGAATTATTTTCGTCGGTTATTGGTACAAAATGAAAAACAAGTGAAACAAGTGACTACGTTGATACTTGTTTCGCAAAAGTACAGGAAGGTAGCTTTGAGGTAGCCGAACCTATCACAAAGGCCAAAAAAATGCCATACACAGTACCAGTAACATTGTTAATGCCGGCGTTTAAACAAAGGTAAAAATAGTCCTTGGTTCAAACGTTTCACAAATTCCAATCTCGGCTGACATAATCAGGTGCCGAGTTAGTGACATGTCCAGTGCCATCGAAGACATTTTGAAGGAGAATAATGAACATTCGTAGGATTTTTTTCAGGTCGACGAGTTCACCAACATTGGCGGTCACACACAATTTCTTTCCTACATAAGGTGTGCTGATGGCGATGCAATTACAAGTAATTTCTTTTTTGCAAAAGAAATACACGAATGAGCAACCTGTAAAGAAATATTTCCTGTGACTAATGAATATTTGGTCGGTAATGAATTAATCTGTTTGTACAGACGGAGCTATTTCTATGAAACACCAAGTGAAAGGATTCGCAGATAAAATATTAGAAATAAATCCTAATTTAATTACCTACCATTGTCTCATTCAGCGCGAAGCCTCTGTTGCTAAGTCTTTACCGTCTCATTTGAAAGTTGTGGTGGGCGAAATAGTAAAAACCATGAACCTCAACAAATCGTGGCCCATAAATATCTGGCTTTTTAACGTTTTGTATCGAGGAATGTGATCACAGCACACTACACTTCACCTACGTACGAGGTGAAGTTTTAATGCAGATGTTTGAACTCAGAGATGAGGTACTTGTATTTTTTACTATTGAGAGACATCAGTATGCGGATTTATTTGCTAGGTATATAATTGATCGGTATGTAAGATGGAACACCTTTCCGATATTTTCGTATACTTAAGTGAAGTATAGAGAAAAACGCAAAGTAGAAACCTTAAATGAACTAAACAGCAAAATGCAAGGTGGAAATGAAAAGCTTTCTAGTAAATTCAGTTTTTGCATACAGATAATTGAAACTGGATCGTGTGAGAGGTTACCAACTGAACAACACCTTCATGACGGTAATAAGGTCATGATTCAGGTGTCTCGGAAGCCTGCATACTCGGATCACTAGACAAATAATCAAACCTGTCTATTAATAAGTTTTATTACAAAAAGAAAATTACAATATTTAACTTTTGCAAGTACACAGATGTGTCGCAAGCAGAGGGTGACATACGAAATAATCAGTCTTCTTCAATATAAACTATCCCACGTCTGTGTTACATAGAGAGCACAAGCGAAGTGACTAGAGTTGACATTTCTGTCGAAATGGACCATCACCAGTCGGTCGCGGCGCTTATGTCATCTTCACATAGGTGCCACTGCTGTCGCCTTGTCGTCCTGGAGGGAGGTCTGATCAGTGTGACTTCGTCTCACAGCCATCTCTTATCTATCGTTCCCGGCTGGCGTACCGGCGCTTGACTTTTACGCCGTAATATTTCTCCCCCCCCCCCCCCCCTTCACATACACAAACTGATGGACCGTCGACGTACAGGGGGCACGACACCGGCGTGGGAGGCAGGAGAGTGGACGCTCTGAGGGAGGTGTGCGGACATTTGCCACGATTTTACTTGCTCCGAAGGGTTGGGTCCCTTGTCTCCCCTCCTCCTCCTCCACATGGCTGCCGCGCAGTAAAGGTACTTACTGAGCCTTTCCGCCGGTTTACTTAACATAGGACCATAATCTCTTTGGATTTCTACAGAGACTTTCGTTGTGGAAACTATTAAATGCATCTCGCATTGAAATCCGCACCAAATTTCGAGCCTCAGTAAAACTTTGTCAATCTTGGAGATTTTGCGTTCGTCTAAATTATACGTGCCTTTTTCGGTGCTCCTGCAGCAGCTTTCTGTCGTGTTTTGTGTACCATGGGGGATCCGTTTCGTCTCTTATTATTTTATTTGGTATGAATCTCTCGGGTGCTGTTGATACTACTTCTTTGAACTTAAGCCACATATGGTCCTCACTTACATAGTTTGGAAGGATTGGAGACTGCCTCTTAGAAAGACGTCAACCGTTATTTTAGCTGCTTTTATAAATAGATATATTTCGTGTTCAGTTTTGGTGAATTTCTTTGTTACGGAATTGAGCCTCGCTCAACTGTGTGTTCACTAATCCCTGTATCCGTCGTGATGCTCAGAATTATTTGTGGCTAAGAGGTCAAGTGTGTTTTTGTAACCATTTACAATTTGAATGGCCTCGTGAACTAATTGTTCAAAATAATTTTAAAAAAGCATTTAGAACAATTACGGAAGTTGTTTTCTATCTACAATAGGATCTGAAAATGTATTTTTGACAACATACGGAAGGTAAATTGAAGTCACTGCCAACTATAATTGTATGAGTAGCGAACCTATTTGTGATGAGACTCAAGTTTTCTTTAAACTGTTCAGCAACTGTTTCATGTGAGACCGGGTGTCGGTAAAAGGAGCCAGTTATTAATTCATTCCGGTTGTCGAATATAACCTCTGCCCATACTAAGTCACAGGAACTATCTGCTTCAATGTCGCTTGTGAGCTGAAACACACATTACATTAATTTTCCTTAAGTTGTGCTCCTTGTTTCTGTTGTAGTGCAGATCATTAAAATTACAGCTTGTCCCTCCAAAACCTGGGATGCTTTGTCTGTGACCCTGTAAATACCAGAGCTAAACAACGTAGAACAACAACGTACGTTACAAGTATAGCATTCTGTATTACTTCACTTCCTTATTTCTAACATTTTAAAATTGTAGTCGACTTTAGATGACATGACAATCATAGATGTTCTTATCTCTATTTAGTGAACGTACTTCCAGTCATGTTTTAAACGTTGTCCCACTACACTTTATTAACTAATGTTTCGCCGCAAGAGATATCGGATTTTAAAGAGTAAATTAATATGGAGTATGTCGTTTTTCTTTTCAAACATTCTCATTCCCATTTCTTCTTTCCTTATTGTCTTGTGGGCATGCAGTTGTAGTAATTAAACTAGGCACAAATGCAGTGATCAAAAAGAAATGATTAACGTACATTCATTCGCATTCTCTTTACATCGTTCCGCCCGCAGCTCGTGGTCGTGCGGTAGCGTTCTCGCTTTTCACGCCCGGGTTCCCGGGTTCGATTCCCGGCGGGGTCAGGGATTTTCTCTGCCTCGTGATGGCTGGGTGTTGTGTGATGTCGTTAGGTTAGTTAGGTTTAAGTAGTTCTAAGTTCTAGGGGACTGATGACCATAGATGTTAAGTCCCATACTGCACACAGCCATTTTTTTAAATCGTTCCTTTCTTGTTGCTCCCATGCCGATGGACTGTTTCTATCGCTGTCAGTAAGCGTGAAAGGAAGCCACCCTACAGGCAGAGGGATCTGTATTTATACTTGGCAGAACTAATTACATGCTGACACAATCGTAGCTATGCTTTCGTTTCCCAAAAGTTAGAAATATTTCGATTTCGGAAAAGAAGCTCTGTATTTCGCCAAGATGTCGAAGAAGAAGGTCCCTTACGTACTGGTTGTATCGAGTAAGATGCGAAGACGGTAGTTTGAAAGCGGGCAAAAGTAGTACGAGGAAGGGCGTCCCTTACCTGAGGGATCGCTACTCAAGCTACCTGGCGAAGGGGCAAGTGTGGCAAATGTCCGGCGTGTCAAATGTCCGGCATTCCGGAGGGACCGGAAGCTGTGACTTTATGGGACGTCAGATTTCCTCTCGTAATCCGCCGTCCGGCCTTCGCTCTGATGGAAACGTCACCCAGAAAACGCACAGGGGCTATGCGTCCACCTCCTGAGGCTCACACTATGATGTAGAAGACGTCTGCTGCTGCAGCGTGGGCAGGTCCAGCACGATCGCTAGGACGAGAGGAGGTGGAGGCGGCGAAGGATCCGTCTCCATGGGGTGATCCCACGGTGTCATGATGACACCCTCTGGCGGCTGCAGTGGCTGCACTGTCCTTGGGATCTGTGAATCTTGGGGAATAGATAGTGAAGGGTCACCGTGGACATGACAGTGGCCAATATGATTGTGATGTCGGCTCTGTAATCCGTCTGGCCCTGAAATGAGATACACGCATGTGCCAAGTCGACTAAGGACCTCACCTAGCGCCCACTGTCTGCTGCCACTAAAAACCCTGAAAAACACAATATCATGCGGTTCGAAGCAATACTTGCGGCCTTCCTTCGGCGCCGGATGCTGAGGAGGGTAGAGAAGGTGGAGCAGTGTCCGATGACGGCGTCCGTGAAGCAATTCCGCCGGCGATGGTCCATGGGGATGCGAACAATAGTAGGCAAGAAACGGTTGCAGTACTTGATCATTGGTGTGTGCGGTGCGAAATTCGGCCATCTACTGCTTGAAGGTTCTGACAAGACGTTCCGCTTCGCCGTTTGACTGTGAATGGAACGGTGCAGTAGTTAGATGATGTATGCCATTGCGTTCACAGAATGTTTCAAATTCATTTGATGTGAACTGAGGGCCGCTGTCCGACACTATGGCGTCAGGCAAACCTTCGAGGTAAAAAATAGAGGACAACGCCTGAAATTGCTACGTGACGTTGTCGATTTCATTGGTGCAGCAAAAGGAAACTTGATATAACAGTGTACCACAATCGACCAACGAATGTTCCAATAAAGTCCCGCAAACTTTATGTGCACACGTTGCCATGGTGATTGCGACTTAGGTTGAAAAAATGACTCTGAGCACTATGGGACTTAACATCTATGGTCATCAGTCCCCTAGAACTTAGAACTACTTAAACCTAACTAACCTAAGGACATCACACAACACCCAGCCATCACGAGGCAGAGAAAATCCCTGACCCGGCCGGGAATAGAACCCGGGAATCCGGGCGTGGGAAGCGAGAACGCTACCGCACGACCACGAGATGCAGGCTGCGACTTAGGACAAGCAGAGAATTTTGCTGGTGGAGCGGACTGATTTTCCGCTCATACCTGACACGGTGATGTCATCTGTTCTATTTGGCTGTCCATACCCTGCCAAATACGGTGTCGACACGCTAACTGTTTTGTATGTTTAATTCACCAGTGTCCTTCGTGAAGTAACTGCAACGCTTCTGTTTGCAAAGCTATGGGCATTAACACATGTGACCATACACTGTCATTTTGAACAATAATCACACCTTGTGAGGTTATGTCACGCATGCGCTAAGTCGGCGAAGGACCTCGCCTCGCGCCCACCGTCTGCTGCCACTAAAAACCCTGAAAAACACAATATGATGCGGTTCGAAGCAATACTTGCGGCCTTCCTTCGGCGCCGGATGCTTAGAAGGGCCGTCAAAGTCTGTATCAGGCCAATCGGAAGACGTGAAAGTGCGTCCACTTTACCATTTTGAGCTGTCGGACGATACACAATCTCGTACTGGTACCCCTTATCATTTATCTACAATATAGCAGGTCAGCAACTGGAAGCAGTTAATACCATAATTATATGGGAGTACGCATTAGGAGTGAAAAAATGGCTCTGAGCACTATGGGACTCAACTGCTGAGGTCATTAGTCCCCTAGAACTTAGAACTAGTTAAACCTAACTAACCTGACATCACAAACATCCATGCCCGAGGCAGGATTCGAACCTGCGACCGTAGCGGTCTTGCGGTTCCAGACTGCAGCGCCTTTAACCGCACGGCCACTTCGGCCGGCATTAGGAGTGATTTAAAATGGAATGATCGTATGAAGTTGATCGTCGGTAAAGCAGGTGCCAGACTGAGATTCATTGGAAGAATCCTAAGGAAATGCAATCCGAAAACAAAGGAAGTAGGTTACAGTACGCTTGTTCGCCCATTGCTTGAATACTGCTCAGCATTGTGGGATCCGTATCAGATAGGGTTGATAGAAGAGATAGAGAAGATCCAACGGAGAGCAGCGCGCTTCGTTACCGGATAATTTAGTAATCGCGAGAGCGTTACGGATATGATAAACTCCAGTGGAAGACTCTGCAGGAGGGACGCTCAGTAGCTCGGTACGGACTTTTGTTGAAGCTTCGAGAACATACCTTCACCGAGGAGTCAAGCAGTATATTGCTCCCTCCTACGTATATCTCGCGAAGAGACCATTAGAGAGATTAGAGACACACAGAGGCATACCGACAATCCTTCTTTCCACGAACAATACGAGACTGGAATAGAAGGGAGAACCGATAGAGGTACTCAAGGTACCCTCCGCCACACACCGTCCGGTGGCTTGCGGAGTATGGATGTAGATGTAGATGTAGATGAAAGTGTCGGCGCACTGCAGAGTTCTTTATGCTATGCAATGAGCGAGGCCAAGATGTGCGAACGTATTTTAGCAAAACATTCAAATCAGAATCAGCTTCCGTGACCTGTGCAATTTTCCTGTAGGTGAGAGGAAAGGACTGAAGCAATTCAGAATCCTGACTATCGATGTGACAACAAGATGCAGCAGAAGCGTCAAAGCCTTCAAAAATGGCTCTGAGCACTATGGGACTTAACATCTGTTGTCATCAGTCCCCTAGAACATAGAACTACTTACACCTAACTAACCTAAGGACATCACACACATCCATGCCCGAGGCAGGATTCGAACCTGCGACCGTAGCGGTCACGCGGTTCCAGACTGAAGCGCCCAGAACCGCACGGCCACATCGGTCGGCCGTCAAAGTCTGTATCAGGCCAATCGGAAGACGTGAAAGTGCGTCCACATTACAATTTTGAGCTGTCGGACGATACACAATCTCGTACTGGTATTGAGACAACGACAAAACACATCTTTGCAATTTTGGGGCAGTTAGTACAGGAACTGGCTTCATCGGATGAAACAAGGACTGCAATGGCTTGTGATCCGTTACTAAGTAGATTATTCTGCCATGCAAATAGTGGTGGAATTTGGCGACACCATACACAACAGCCAATGTCTGTTTCTCTATTTGTGAATAGTTACACTGAGCTTTCGACAACACTTCTGATGCGAAAGCAATAAGCCTGTCTTTATTACCAAATCTGTGCGAAAGCACTGCACCAATTCCGTAAGAGGAAGGTCAACTTGCAACACAACTGGTTTGCCAGGATCAAAACGAACCAACCATCGATCACTGAGCAAGGCATCTTTAAGTTTCTGAAACGCTTCTTGGCACTTATCTGTCCAAACAGAGGGGACGTTCTTGTGACGCAAGAGTTGCAATGGAGCTGCGATTCGTGCAGCATTGCGTATGAACCGATTATAATAGGTCATTTTCCGTAAGACAGACTGCAATTCTGTTTATGACATGACCAAGATACTGCAACTCGGATTTTAAAAAATCACACTTGTCCAGTCTACGTCTTAGTTCTGAATCAGATAACGCACGAAACAAAGCACACAAATGTGCAATGTGTTCTTCAGGTGTATAACCTGCTGCTACAATATCGTCCAAATAGTTTGATTAGTTTCGTACTTGAGCAGTCGGCTGTTACAAATACTGTTGGAAAATGGCGGGTGTGGAAGCACTGCCAAAAGGGAAACGCAACTATTTAAAGAAGCCCAAATGAGTGTTCACAACAGACACGGTTTGAGATTCTTCATCTAGAAGTATTTGAAGATATGCGTCGCGCAAATCAGTTTTTGAAAAGTAGTGACCAGTGCCTAATCAATCCATACGATTCTCTGGTCACAGCAATGGATAAGTTCGATCACAGTTAGTGGGTTAAGTGTAGACTTAAAATAAACACAGAAGTGAATGCGACCTGAAGGTTTGGGGAGCAAAACCAGTGATCTTGGCCACTGACTAGCTTGTATGGGCGCAATAGCTCCACTATCTTGCAATTCTTTAAGTTCAGCAGCGACTTCGTCCCGTAATATAATGGCAACAGTTCTGGCCCTGCAGTATTTCGGATGAGCATTGTCTTTCATAGTAATATGTGCAATAAAATTGATAGCCTTGCCTAAACCTTCGGAAAAGAGTTCATGGAATTCTTTCAGGAGGCTAGCTACGCTGTCTTTGGCATTGAATGCTGTCACTGACAACACATTGTCCTGAATTTGAAAGCCAAACAAATCAAGCGAATCAAGGCCAAAATGTTCTCACAATCACGTGACTATAGCACAGTGAAATTCACAGTTCGCATATGCGAGTGATACACTGCAGACAAAGTACATTTTCTGAGAACGGGAATGTCTTGTGTATTATAAGCCATCAGGTACATGCTAGTTTTAGACAGACGTGGGGAGCCTAACTGTTCACATGTCTTACGACTCAGCAATGTAACAGAGGCATCTGTGTCGAAATGAAATTTCACACGTTTTCCACTAAGATGCAAATGAACAAAAAGTTTCTTGGACTGGTGTAGCACTGAAGAAACTCTTCACTTACTAGTTTTGCTAATGCCTGCAGCAGGCTTTGAATACACTGCATTGATTACATGGGTCTTGTGACTGGATTTTTGTGCGTGGGCACAATTGTTATGTGCGTTCCACTGCAAACATACTGATTTTACGCGAACTTTCTTGCCACAAACGTAACATTGTGCTTGTCTGGACGGGCAGTCTTGGCGTTTGTGCCGTGAATAGCACCGAGGGCATGACTTATTGTTGTTCGCCTGTTAAGACAACTGTTTATTAGGCATGGTGTCCATGCGCTGTTGCTGCCTACTGGGCTGGTTGTGAGCAAGGGACGACTCATCCTGACAAATTGGCGGTTGCCCAAATTTATCGGCCGCTACAGCACCTGAATCATACTGATCTAGAATTTACACCACGTGCTGGAATGATGGATATGACTGTTTCAGAATCTGTTCTGTAGGGTTAACATCAGTTACATTGCACATGATTGCATTACACAACATAATATCTCAATATAAAGCACCACAAGCACATTTGAATTTGCATTTCCTTATCATACCGCTACGGTCGCAGTTTCGAATCCTGCCTCGGGCATGGATGTGTGTGATGTCCTTAGGTTAGTTAGGTTTAAGTAGTTCTAAGTTCTAGGGGACTGATGACCACAGATGTTAAGTCCCATCGCGCTTAGAGCCATTTGTACCATTTTGAAATCTGTTACCCACTCGCGATATCGCGATATGTTTGTTCTGACCTTTTCTTACAGCGAAAGAATTGGTACCTAGTTACGCCACCATATTCACTTGTTGGTCATAATAGTGAGTTGAGAATCGACAACCTCCTCATAGGAAGGTTCCCTTCGTGTGGCGTTAGGGAACAATTTCTGAATGAGGTGAAAGACTGCACATCCTACCATTGACAAAAGGTAATGTATTTTCATAGTACCCGACACATTGTGAGCAACGATGTGAGCTTTATGCTGTTGCAACCACTTGAGCCATTCCTCTTCTTTTTTGTTAAACTGGTGAAAAGGCGGTATGGCACTCAGAGCTAGCCGGCCGTGGTGGCCAAGCGGTTAAAGGCGCTACAGTCTGGAACCGCGCGGCCGCTACGGTTGCAGGTTCGAATCCTGCCTCGGGCATGGATGTATGTGATGTCCTTAGGTTAGTTACATTTAAGTAGTTCTAAGTTCTAGGGGACTGATGACCTTAGAAGTTAAGTCCCATAGTGCTCAGAGCCATTTGAACAATTTTGAACTCAGAGCTACAGCTGTTGCCGGTTCCGCTGCATTAGGTGTTTGGTTCGCTGGTGTGTTGTACCGTGTTTAGTGGGGTGACTATCTGTTGCATCTGAAAATGAAACATCTATGTTAGCTGTGTTGCATCTATCGCTTGCAGCTGAGGCGCATGAGCCGGGGGAGGGAGTAGTGGGTTGCTCATTTTGGAACACGCAGCCGCAATAAACAGGCAACGCAAGCAATAAAAGTAAGCACAGAAGCAAAGAAAATTTCTGCAGCCCCCACCTCAAAACACTGAATAGAAGAGCACTATGTGAGACTCTATTGAAACGTGTAAACTCATTCCTGTAACGAAAAGACAAGGTAGAATTAAGGTGCCAGCAAAACACAAGAGCCCACAACAAAATAAAATTTGGCAGCCCGGCTCTGGGTTGTCTTGTTGGTGTTCGTATCCCAGTCTCGTCGCCAAATATGTAGTGTCCAGGAAGCGAGCATACTGAGGTCGCTAGACAAAGAATCAAACCAGTCGTATTAATGAGTTTTATTACAAACAGAAAATTACAATTGTTATACGCTGCTTTGGAACTGGGCCGTCACCAGTCAGTCGCGGCGGTTACGTCTCCTTCACATAGGTGATGCTGCTGTCGTATTGTCATCCGGGAGGGATGTCTGGTCAGCGTTCGATCGGCTGACTTCTTCTCACAGCCACCTCTTCTCTATCGTTCCCGACTGGCGTACCGGTGCTTGACTCTTACGCAGTAACATTGATGGACTTAAAGAACATTTAGTAATCTTGCAGCAGAATATAAAAAAATATTTTGGAGAGACTTTTGAAGATTTTGACTAGGTTCATGATCCATTCATTGATTTGAAACATCTCCCGAATAATTTAGGTTTCGGCTTATAAGAGGAACTGACAGATTTGAAAGCAGACCATATACTGAAATCAAAATTTTTCCGAGTGCCTTCTGATAAAATTTGGTTGTCAATAAGCTGTGAATACTCAGTTATCTCCGAGACGGCAGCTAGTCTCTGACTACCATTCTGAACTTCAATTCGTGTAAACTGGGCTTCTCGACGTTGGCTGAAATTAAAACATGAAAGAGAAGGAGACTCGGATCTGTCGATGAAGAAACGAGGCTTCTATTGACAACGATTCGGCCATGAAACCGTGTGCAGCGGCACAGGCTCAAGTGTCATGATGAAGGTACGAGTAGGCTATTTACTTTGCAACTCTTATGAGGAATGTCCATTTTCTACAGTGAATTAAATTTAGTAAGTTGTTAATACATGCTTGAGACTACGCCTGTTTCATAATTATAATAACAATTGATTACATTACGACGTAATAATTCGCAATTATATTACGAGTCACTTGATTTGGAGGAGAGAAACAATTTGGTGTGCAGTGTTGAGCCTAGGCCCATCTGAATGTACCATGAGTGATAAAGGGATGCGGAATAGTGATCTAGTACTGTGAAATGGTATTGAATACTTTCATGTAACAGACAGTGTGAGCATCCGGATGGGCATTAGAGCGGGTGTAGAAAACTTCTCCCTTCTCAAAATTTTCTGACATTTTACAGAAAGCAGACTCAAGTTAGTTTACGTATCAGTGATGTGCTCTTCACATTTTCCAAATTTTTGTTTCTTCCAAGACGTAATCAGTTTTTTTGGGTTCATGAAAATAACCGGGTTCTTATGCCTTCTTCTGTGGCCGTAAGCCATTTCTCAAACGTAAAACTTCACCATTAAGTGGGCTCGTATCCGGTTGATATCCAAGTCCAGCCATGAATATCGATGCTACACAAACTGGTGAATATTTGCCGCGTTAAGTTGTTGTATGTCAGATAATTAATCATATCTAAAGCCATTTCTACGCAGTATCTTTTCTTCCCA